>NW_027111148.1:1484402-1490752 GCF_000696795.3 Halyomorpha halys | reverse complement strand
TTCTATTTTTTGACATTGTGCTTTCGCCAATACTTAACTTATATATATATATATATTAATTCTTAAAAAAAAAAAATACAATACTGTTTCCTTATCCCTGAAATTTGATTGGTGAAATATTAAAATCTTTTTTTTAGAGAGCTCTTTATTAGGTGTTATCCAAAATAAAATTTTTCTCTTGCATTTAGAATGTTACTGTTTTCAACTAATGGGAGATTTGCTTCAGTCACTTAAAACCAACATTTATTTTTTAATAATTTAGTCTGCAGTTTACTTTCCACAGACGTTTGTTAAAACAAATATTCAGGTCCAGGTTCACAATATACAAAAAAAAGGAAGAACAAAAGACAAAAAAAGAGAGCAAAATGAAAAAATAATTAAATATTAACAATTGTACTTAATGAATTAAAAGAAAAAAAATTAAATAGTAATAATAAAGAGGCATAAAAATAAAAGGAAGGACTATTATGATTTGCATAAATTAACTTATGAATCTATATAAAAAATATAATCAAATAAAACTGATGAAATAATAATGAAAACAAAAATTATTTGTGTACAAGACAAAGACAACTAAATTTAAGGGACGATAATATAAATACACATTCACACCAATATACAATATTTACACTCCCAGGTGAAAGGCAAAGCAGGCCTCTAAGAGATCCCAGCGCTTCTCTCGGAGCCGGGTCACCGAAATTAAGGGCCAGTGGAGACTGAAAGCGCTACATAAAAAACTAGAAACCTTTTTATTTTATTTTTTATTGGAAGCACAGACATAACGTGATTAGTTATGATAGAAAAATATGACAAGAATAATACATAAAAATATGGCTAAATAAATGTTATTGCCTCAGATACAAAGAACTGCATACTTATTGAATGCATTGTAACCTTCCATTTATGGCTTCTTGCATGATACCCGCAGTATAGCCAGAGAACCCCAGGTAACCTAAAGCTGAGACGATACTCCTTATCGACAACGACCACCATCCTAGAAACCCTAGAGATCTATAGATGGAATACAGTACCCGCATCCACAACTGCCTCGACCACCAACCTTACCAATACATCAACACTATCTCCTAATTCCCAATACATGATTCGTGTGCTTCTAGATACAACGTCCCCCATGGCAATAAACCCGGAGCCCCTTACTATCTCCACCAACGGATGCTGTCAGAAAATTTCCTGAGCCCTTTAAAGATTTATTTCTTCCTGATAAAACTTTCTTCCTTGCTATGAGCAACATTAAATTACATCTTGAACAGTGCTGTTAGATTCTATTATTATATATTACATACCAGTGTTATTATATTTATGGAAAGTAGTAAAAGCTAATGACCGAAGTAGACGACTAAGTGTTTTGTAATTCTAACCTATACTATTTTTACTGCACTACTATAATCAATCTTATAACAAGTATAATCAATCTTCATCTTTACTCCTTTGGATAAGCTCCTTATAATTTGATATTTTAGCACATCCAACAAACCTCTCAGAAATGAATTTCAAAACAGTTTTATATTAAATTGAAACTCATTTTTTCTAAAAATAAAAAAAAATGTATATGAAAAATACATAATTATGCAAAAAAAAGTTTAAAAAATGTTGGTAAACCTTTTAATCTAAAATATTTTTGATTTGTTACATTTACTTTTAGGTTGCGAAAGAGTTTTCTTCTATTAAAATATATCATTTAATTAAGATTATTACCAATTTTATTAAACATTTTTTAAATTCCAATTAATAATAGTACATATAGAAATTATAATAAATAAATTAGATAACTAGATTTCCATTATTAACTCTACAGCTACAAAAATCCATTTAATTCAAATACTGGAATTCTTTCTCAGACAGTACACTGTATAATCTGAAAATAAGATTTAATTCATACTAATCCATACAGACATCTTGTAATGAATAGTTCATTAAGATCATTATGATTTCATTAAACTTTTTTTTAATTTCAATTAATTATAGCACAAATAAAAATCGAAATAAATAAATTAGATACCTCGATTACTATTATTTAATCTAAATACAGCATTTTGCCATTGATGTTATGCGGTTTGGTATACCTTAAGAGCCTACCGGAGTAGATCACACGACTGCAACATCCGATTTTTGCTGGATTTTAATCAACTTGCTTTGGGTAAATATTAATAACTTATTTTAATTTATCATTTGTGTCATGTAACATAGTTTGCTGTTATATATTTATAAGCATATTCATAACTTACATCTATTTAAATTTAAAAAACAACAAGTTTTTTGTTCATTTTTTTTTTTTTTAGTAATTTATTTATTGTTCTTTACAACTATATAAAATTATATATCCAAACTTATGGCATGAAAGGATATAACACAGAAAATTATTTGCCCTAATAAACAGAAACTTATGCAATAATCATAAGAAAGTACTTGGAAATGAACATAAAGCTCCAATATTATAGTAATTATATATTTATCTCCAGACATCTTAAACTCCATAATTACTCGCACATAGTCTTCTAAACAAACGATCTCGTCCGAGAAAGGGAAGAAAAAAATACCGAGACTATTTCAGCAGATCCGATCTCTGTAATTAGAATTAATTAAGATAGGGCTTGGTCGTTGCGAAGTCGCAGTTCACGCTCTCTTAACTTCACCCACTATCTGATGGTGAGGACATTTCTTTGGTCCGTAGAGGAAGGCAAAAAACATAATCTCTTCAACTAAGACGACTTTGATTAAGTGGAAAGTAATGGAAGGGTCTTAATAGACTTTCCGCATAACCGTAGTTTTGCGAAAGCATGTCAATGTTTTATTAATGCATGGACCTTCTACTCGTTATCGCCAAAACTACTTAAATTGCAAAAGGAAACTGTCGTTTAAAATTAGTGATTATAATCTATACTAAATTATGAGAGAGAAAAAAAAAATTATTTTAAACATAAACTTTACTAAATTGCAATTCTAATCACATAGGTATGGATGGGATTTTCTAGATCCTCCGACCACTTAAAAAATAATATATACATATATATTCCTCAACTACATATTAAATTATTTCCTACGCGAAAACCTCCCTTCAAAACCGGATAAACTTACCTTCCGATTCAATTAAAATAGTTGGAAGAATCCTCCTGCAATGTATCCTACCCACTCTAAAAACACGACAAATAACAATTTAGGTTCTGCTTAGGACATTCCACAGATCAACAACATCTACATGTTATTTACCTTTGTTATTATCCTTTGTACTTAAAAGCAAGCGAAATTGGACCGCTGCCTTTCAGGACGAGGTACAAGCTTTCGATTAAGTATGGTATACAGTATACAAATCATAAACTTATATAAGTAATAAGTTATATTCGCGTTCGCTGTGATACGGAATGTTCTATTTGTTTTCTGGTAACAATTCTATTGGTCCTCCGCAAGGGACGTCCTTTCTTGTTCTGGTCATTTTCAATGCAGACATTTCCTCAAATATTGGTACATCTCTTAGAGAGATTTACAATATTGGTACATATAATCAATATAAATATTGGTACATCATTTACTGCTGGTATTAGATTCTGATAAAGTATATTCCAACCTGCTGCCCTGATCAAGCAATGAATAAAAAATTTACTAGGTATAGTTACCTTATCAGTAACCTTCGAAACCTTTTTTAAGGTCAATGATTCTGATATAAGATATTTAAATCTAAAGGTTTCCAAATTCTATCCTAAAATTATAAACAAAATCACTTGAGTGGAAGAAAAACAGGAATTTGAGAAGCGAGGAAGGAAGAATGCAGGAAGCCGAGAAGGAGGGAGCAAGAAATACTGGAGATAGAGTTATGCTGGGGATGTTCCTCGTTCTGGTATTCTTGCCCAACTCGCAGATTTTTTAAATAACATTTCCACCACCATTGGAAATACCGTACCTCTGTTTCCAACAACAAAATTAGTTATCCAGGATTTACTTCAAGGCTATAAATTGCTGAAGAATACAGTGTACTATTCTACAAGCAGAAGAGAGAGGTACCGTTTTTTTACTCTAAAAAAGAAAGAAAATTGATAGAGGTGTCTAAAATTTTTTTAAAATAATTTGAATTAGAAATAAAAAAATTGAAAAATATTAAACACTGGTATTTAAAAACAGAGTTCTAAACGAGCGATGGTTGGTTTTGAAAATAGAAAGGTGATGGTAAATAGGCTAAAATGTATAATAGTTAATGTTATTAAAATAAAAGAGTTGTTTTTTAAAGTAAAAATAAGAAATGAAACTATATAATATAATTCTGTGATATTAACTGATAGATATAACAGTTTAAATATATGACTCTACTTGTACATTATAATATGTAAAAAACAAAGATTGGATTTGTTAAAATATAGTAATTATTGTTGATTAATAAAAGGGGTCAAAAGTTGAAGAGAAATCCAAATATTGATATAAATAATATAAAATATAAAATAGGATATTATAAAATATAAAGAAAGCAATGTATAACATAATAAACAAATAAAATTTATTTTAACTTTTAAAATGCTTTACATTATCCAACCCAAATATTGTTAAAATTTTAAATTGTAATAACATTGAAACGAAGCAATATTTTTTTTATTAATTTTTTTTTTAATTAATAACATTTTCCATAAAAAAATCAAGGTTCTATCTATATCTGGAGAAAATATAGGTAGCTAGGTTTAAGAAATTGGGCTCTTCGGTAACTGGAAAAAATCTAAAATGAAAAGGAAATTAAAGGGAATTTAAAGACGGTAAATGTTTGTAATTTTTCAATTTCGAAATTGCTTAGATCACGCCTTTGGTCCAAAAACTTTTTTATTTTACACAACTATAATCCTTTCTAATGTTCTAGACGGATGCGATACGCCACTAAGGGAAGAACAGCGCCTTATGTTTTTTTTTTTTTAATAATGTATTTTGTAAGATATTCTGACCGACAAAAGATGAGTCAACCAGAGAATTCAGATTGGTGCACAATGCCTAATTGATGGAATTGTAATCGGTAAATTAAATTAGGTTAATAGTATAATAAGCCTGTGAGATTGTAGGGCTTAGTAACGAATATTTTTTTCCAGATCCCTCTAAAGATATAAAAGCATTAAATTAATAAGTTGCATTACGTATAGTTACATAATTCAGATTGGATATTACCATTTTCTAACAGTGGTACTTGAAGGTATACGGTGAAATACTTTTCTGGTGTTTTGATGTGTCCGTTCCATAGGAATAGGACTAGAAAATATTTGGTGGTGAAGGGGGGGGGGGGTTAGTTAGGAATGGATCCATCAAATGTAAATAAACACTAAACCAAGGTGTAAACGTCCGAGTGGTAGTTTAAAAAAAATAGGTGGGAGGATTTTATCAAGACTAGAGTAGTGTAGATCTACATTTGGACGGGCTTCACGAGATGGATGGATGTAGAGAACGGGGGAACGTATCGGGATCGAACCTTCGGGTTCGCTAAGCCTTTATTATCAGGCTTATTTTTATGGACATAGATTGTAATAACGTTAATTAAAACAACTGAATAATGGAGATATAGAGGAACGCTGTGCCTTAAGTTTATGTAGTAATAAGATTATATGTAAATAATCAGAACTAAACCAATTTTTAAAGCATTAATTTGTAAAAAAAATATTGGTTAGTTACTTATTCCATTTTCGAATTCAACAATAATAATATTAAAACACAATAAAATTTTGAACGTATTTTCTGAATTTAAGTGCGTTTTTAGTTAGCTAATTCAATTTGAAATATTTTTAACATAAAGTAAGAACTCGTTAGAAGTTATTACTATATCCTTATCGGGCCTAATTACATAAACATAATTCAACATTTATTATTATTTTGACTCATTAGATCTGCGTTAAAGATGTATTCTAGACATATGTACATTAGACATATTTTTGAAGAATGTATTCACTATTTGCCAATAATAAACAGGATAGGACTGACCCCAAATTTATCAGAAGCTCTCACAGATGAGGAAGCTAAAATTACATTAGCGCTTGAATTTTTAAAAGCACATCTCCTTCTTTCTCAATTATAACTCTTCTTCGATTTTAATTTTTTTTTTATTATTATTTGTGTGTTTTAACGTATTTATTCATTAAATCATTTTATTTTATTAATACTATGTTTTTTGGGTTGTTTTTTTTTTGTGTTTTTTTTTAAACTTATTTATGCATTCAAGTGTTTCCTGTAACCGGTTTTTTTTTTTTTATATTTTCCTTTTAATCTATATGTTATTCTTATTCTCGTAAAATGTATCTAGTTGTTTGTTCTTGATAGACTGATCTACTGCTGTGACTATGAATGATGGTCTGATCTCACATTACCGTCTTATA
>NW_027111148.1:1482405-1484197 GCF_000696795.3 Halyomorpha halys | reverse complement strand
ATGTATGTGTAATGTAAATATGTCCGACTACGGATTGATAAGTATGCTGTGTGAGATAGCAACCTAATGTATTTAGGCAGCATAGATGAATAAATAAAGTATTTCTCTCTCTCTCTCTATTTTATTTATTTTTTTTTTATTATTTTTTAACTTTTTTTTAACTTTTATCATGCCATAGGCGTTCATGACCAGAGGGTTTTACGCCTTTAAGCAACAATCAACAACAAGATGTATTCTATGTAATAAGTCAACTAAATATATATATTTAAAACAAAAATGTTTCCTGAAATTTATGGTATTTTGTCAGTTATGAAAATAAGTTTTTTTTTCTCAGAAAAAGTCTCTGTGTCAAAATTGAATTTATTAAATCACCTAAATAATGTTCCTTACTGCCTAGGGTGATGAAATTCTTTGCTATAACAAATTTTTTAACTATAAATCCGATAAATTAATTGTAAGCAATTATAAAAACGGCTTATAGACCAATCAAGTTGGATTAGACTATTATAATTTCCATGCTAGCGATAGAGATTCGTCGTAATTTATGAACTAAGGTAAAG
Organism: Halyomorpha halys; assembly: GCF_000696795.3. Taxonomy (NCBI): domain Eukaryota; kingdom Metazoa; phylum Arthropoda; class Insecta; order Hemiptera; family Pentatomidae; genus Halyomorpha; species Halyomorpha halys. The sequence goes on along the minus strand of NW_027111148.1, from coordinate 1,483,637 downwards.
ATTTTTTTCTTTTTAAAGTTATAATATCTTGCCACTACCCAAGATACTGTTCCCCAAACTATCCGAGATTAACGTTAAGGATTTTTTTTAAATAATTCCTCATGAGTATTTCACGGAAATTTTTAGCCGAGTGTAATCTTCGCTGATAATTTACGGCGCTAGCGTGAGGTCTAGCCAAGTACTAAATGATTTGCAAACACCATGGCGCGCCATATCACTGTGGCCTCTTTTCCATTCTAAAAACAAAATCTTGATAAATCTTTTAAGTAATCACAATTTTTATTCTGAAATTAATAATTATAAAAACAACATTTGCAACTAACTGTTTCGAAATTACTTATACATAATATTATACCTAAAATTTATTAGTATTCATTTTTATTGAAAATCATTAGTATCAGATGTCGATCAGATCAGGAAGCTGCGAGTAGCCAGACTTATTATTAGAGTAGGTATTATTAACCTTAATAATAATTAATTTATTCTTTTTAAAGAAATTTTTTTTTTAACTGTTCTCAGCTTTTCATTCACGATAACCTAAAAATTCATTATTTGGAATTAATTCTTACATTAATATATAATTTTTTTTTTAATAAAATCATTATCACTGTCTTTAACATTGTATCGTCTGTATAATTATAATTTTGAATATGAAAATCTGTACTGCTACAACCCATGAAGGGTCAGGGATTCAGTACTCTGTAAAAAAGTACTATTACTAAACTAACGGTTGTGCAAGGAGGTGATTTGTTCAGAATCACGCTCGACCGCTAGATTTTTACGCAATTAAGGGTACCCAATTTAGGAGGCCTAGCTCCAGAACCCACAGGCGTTAACTCACGGCTACAGTGTAACAGAAAACAATTTTCTGCCCAGCCGGGTTTGAACTTGAATCCTTGGAGTTAGTAGCCACGCATAATTTTTAATATATCAAGTATTATTATTTGGTCATCACAATTCGTTTTATTACAATAACATTCTATAAATATGCTGTAGTCTTCAAGCCTCTATATTTGGTCGAAATCATGGTTTGGGAAAACAATATTTTTTTCCTTTTATTTTTAAGAAGTGGCACTAATGTATCTTTAAATAAATTAGAAAAAATCAAGGACTTATTGATTAAGAAAAAATATTTTTGGCTTAATTTTCATTTAATCGTGGTCATACAGAATAATTTTTTTTTAATAATTTATTTATTGATATTTACAACTGTATACACATATATACAACAA
>NW_027111148.1:1473075-1481430 GCF_000696795.3 Halyomorpha halys | reverse complement strand
CTAATAATCCTCCTAGGCGTCTGAAAAGAAGATGCCCTCGAGATCTTCTTCTCTAGAAATTTTATTGGAGTTCTATCAGTGGGTAGATTCTCCACATATTTTTATCATGTTACTATGTCACCAACAGCAAATTTACTTGTTGTATATATGTGTATACAGTTGTAAATATCAATAAATAAATTATAAAAAAAAAAAAAATTTCTATTGCTCAAATAATAATAGACGGTTATTATCCGGCTTAACAGTAGTTGCCAAAACTATGGATCTGAGATGGTGAAATATTACCTTCTTTATTGACCGGCTTCCTTTCTGGCTGAGCTAAGAGACGAATAACTCTTTTGCGCAAGAGACCTTATCTATGAAATGAGGCTCGAAGTTTCACTATGAATATATTAATTTATAGTGAATAATAATAAATTATACGTCATGATAATGGCCGAGTGGCCTTCTAGTGATAATGAAGCATTATGTTTACAACACTCATGGCTTTCTGTAGTCAATCATCAAACTACTTTCTAAATCCTTTGAACTCTTAATCTCACTACGCAAGTCATATTTATATTCTCTCGTTATAGACATAAATTAAAACTTTTTTGATATTATAAACATATCAAATTTACGTATGTTTTTTCATGATCAAATTTGTATTTATCGATCAAAATCACCTTTCTTGCTTCAAGTGCGTTGCCTTAATCCATTCACTATAAGTTAACATTCGGTAATACAAAAGAGGAATTTTTTTTTCATTAATTTATTTATTATTTATTTATTGATTACAACTGTACATAAATACATCAAGTAAATTTGAGGAAATCATAATGGTATGGTACAAGCATGTAGAGAAACTACCCAATGATAACACTCTAAAAACATTTTTACAATATAAGGTCTCGAGGCCATCTTCTTTTCAGACGCCTCGGAGGATTGTCCGGGATAAAAGATGAAGCAAGATTAGAAAGTAATGGATTTTAGTGCTTAGGGAGTAATGGAAGGATTGATATCTGGTTCGGGCTAGATCGGTTACAAATGGAAAATTAAGGTCTTTGTGGATGATTTTATTTGTGACAAAGTAGGGAGCATTAAGGATTTTACGAAGGATTTAGGATTGTAAGGATTGAATACGAGAGGAACTCGAAGATTTAGTGGAGCCCCAAAGCTCAACGCCGTATGTCCAGATAGGCCTTGTAATTGTCATGTAAATTGGTCTTTTGTAATGAATTGGAAGTTTGAGGTAATATTTAAAAATTAAAGAATAATGTAACGGTTTTTGAGCTTAAACAATTTGATGAACTGATACGGTAAAACTTTCTTTTTTATTTACTCGAAAAAATTTCAAAAATAAATAACTATATTTCTTTTAAATGGATGAGCAATTCAATCATATTTTTCTTTTTCTGGAAGAAATGAACAATTAATTTCAAAAATTCGTCATTTGCATATTACATAAAATAATTAAATTGTAATTTTTACCAAAACCATAATAGTTCTAATAAATAACTGATTTAAGCTTCAGTTGCGTCGTATAATGGCATACATGTAAACAAAAATAATTTTATTCAAAATTTAAGACCTTGGGTGTTCGGAAATTTATTTTAGTTATATTATTGTTAATTTTCTGACGCAACTTTAGTCATAATAAAATTATAAAATATGTTTAAAATCGACAACTGCAACACTTTTTTGTGGATTTAATTTTATTTTTTACTTCACATAAAAAAAAAAAATCAAAATTTATATATAAAGATAAATTGATTTTACACAATTTTCCAAGATTTTAATGAAAAATATATTATTTTCAACAAGATAAGTTATTTTTACATCGACCATATTGTTCCTACAAATAGTTTTCAAAATCCCGTGTTAACATCCGAACAACGTTTAGGGGTTTGTCCATATTATCCAGTTCATTCTTCGACAAAAATAAAAAAAACAATATGCAGCTTTTAAAATTTATATAGTAAATTTTAAATATTATTTACTATTCAAGCAACAAGTTTTACAACTATATAACAATGTAATGATTTAATAATCTTGAGATCAGACCAAAAATATAATAATAATTATTACTTTCCTCCTTAAATTGTTTATATGATGGACATATACAAGACTAGGTTGTAACATTTTTTATAATCAATGTTATGCTTACTTACTATTTTCGGATCTCGGCACTACCTATATTGGTACCAGAAGAAAATCATTGTTATTTATTCTAAAAGTTATAAAAAATTAATAAAAATGTTTTTGTTCTAAATGTAGTTGTAATGTGATCATTTTTTATTACGTTTCATGTTTTAAGCTTACCTGCTATTATAGTCCTGTTAAACTATATGACAGATTATTCTGTTTATTAATTTCTGATACGGCAAATTTCATTTACAATCATTTCTAAACTTAATTTTAATTAAATATTAGTTACAATTAATATTATAAAAATTTTAAGAAAATTGAAGAAAAATTAAAATTAATGTTTCGCTAAATCCTTTCGGCGAGGCCTTTTTTTTTCTCTCAAATCTAGCTTGTGGGGAAGAAAATATATCTTGTAAACTCTTTTCACTAAAAATTAAGAGGAAACTTAGAAAAAAATAAATAAATTTTTTATGAAAATAAATAATTTTTTGATGAAAATAAATACATTTTTATAACAAAAAATACATTTTCTAGAAAATAAGAACATTTTTTAAAAATAAAAACAAGTTTAAAAAATAAATAATTTTTTTAAAATGACGTTACCATACTTAATTAAAATAAAAATGTACAAATCCATAAGTTATATCAGTATGGCTTCTTTTCGACTTCCGACTGTTTTTCTTATTATTTTATCATTATCTATTGTCTTTAATAATTACTTTTTTTATTTTCTATCTTATTTGTAATAATCAACATGATGAGGCCCCTTACCTCCGGATTCTTTCTTTAATAATAGGACCATTTAGAATGGACATTTCACAATTAGTAAATAAATATTTTAGGTAACCTTAAAATACCAAAGGTAGGAAAAGGTAATACCCAACACAATTTATTCCTTTTTTAACATAATAAAGCATTCACTAATTTATTGTTTTTTTCTGTTTTAGAGGGATCCAAAAAAAAAAAAAAATCAGTAAACTAGGAAAAAAAGTTAAATCCGATCCAGAACCATTGCTCTCATGGGGTAAACCAAAACTTACAATAAATATTTTTGGTCATGACATGATGAAATCTAAAAATAAATTGACTCTTGACGAGTAAAAATTAAGAAATCTAAAAATATTCATCGGTATAAGGTGGCCTAAAAAAATAAATAAAAGCCATGGTGAATAGTTACAAATTAGGTTTTGCTCTCAATTTGAAGCTGACAGGGTTAATATAAATGAGTTTAGACGAGGTCCATTAATCACCTGGAGTGAGAAGAAACGGCGGGCGACGGAGCGTGGAGGTGCCGAGGAGCGCTGACAGTTGCCGATTGTTACAAGAGCTAACAATGTAACAACTTTTCCTGGTTAGCAACTAATTTGTTCCTTAGGGAACGGCCTCTTTTCGGAAATAGGGGTCTTCCTTCGAATACGGACGGAAATATAACGACCCTCAAGGCGAAGAACTTCCAAGGAAAGTGGATAAAAGCGGTGACTCGAAATCCCATACTTACAGAAAAGAGACAGGATTCCTGACAAGAGCAAAATAAATAATGTATAATTATACTACGACACCTATGGAGCTAAAAACATAATTAATTTTAAATTATGTTTTGATTTTAATCAAATAAATAAAATAACACTTCATAAAATAGTCTAGTAAAACTGAAAATATACATTTTTCGACAATGCCATCTTATGCTAAAGCAAGAAAAAGTAAATTCTGTACATTTTTTACTTTATTTTCTTTTTTTACTTTCATATATGTATGGAATATATAGTAAAGGGAAATATTGGGATTGTTAAAAATTTCGAATTCGAGTTTTCTACGAAAACACACGTTTTTTAGTCCTCTGTGTCGAAATTACCAAGTCTTGTAAAATGGTCTGTGTGTGAGAGTATATAAAAAAACTACCTTAAAAATGAACAGTCGTAAGCAACTGAAATTACATATTTAATGAGTTACGGCATTTTTCGATAAACTCAATGGGGGTGTCTTTTGTATGAGACTATAGCCCCCCGTAATGAATTGTTTAAAAAAAAAAAAAAAAATGTACTTCTTACATTAACCATATAAGGCCCTCCATGTCGATCTGGTATTAAATAAATATAACAAAACTGACTGCACATGCCTCTTTACATAATCGGTAATTTCCTGAATGGGTCCGATTTAGATTTAACATGAGGTATCTGTGTATCATTAAATGGTATTCAATATCAGTTAGTCCTTATCATCATTGAAGTAGTTTGACAAGGATTGAATAACGAATTATCAAAATGGCTTTCTCTAAGGTTAAGATAATTAACTTAAGAAGATAAAAGGAAAAATATTTTTTCAATATTGAAAACTGGTTTATTGCAATAAGAATAGTAACATAGACGTATTAAATACCATGGGAAAGCAAACGATTTTTATATATTTAACATATAACTTTTTTTTTAAATAAATCAAAAAACGAACAAAATTAACCTTGTTGAAATGAAAATAAGCCTATCAGTGTGATAAACTAAAAGCAAATTCAGGAATTCAAAACTATTTTTAACTTCCTGAAACACCTGAGGTAAAAACAATGAGGTTTTCCGAAGTTATTTTTAATGAAATCTAATTATTAAAGCTATTATTATTATTTTTCATAAATCGAAAGTTCTTTTTCTGAACTAGGTTAGCATTTATGAAATGACCTGAAATCATTTCTTACATTGATATTCTGCTTGGAAACTTTGAAGTCAAATCGTTATTATCAGCAGTTTTATCACGAAATCATTCCATAATTTATTTTTTTAAACAAATAAAAAATTAAAATAAATTAATCCAATTGTAAGGTGTAGATAGTTAACCATAGATTAATGATTGGAGAAGTTTGTCGGGGGTTGCGGTCAGCAAAGAGCAACATAAATAAACAAAACAATATTTCTTTATTTTATGCCGACGTTATGACCTGAGTTTCAGTCTTCATCTGCTTAGCCAGTTTTAGGCCTACCTTCTACGCCATAACAACTTCTCCAATAATCCAATAGTAGCATGAATGTTAAAGTTATGGAATTCATGGAAAAGAAAGAAACAGAAAACAAAACTTCAACAAAAAACTAACACTTAGCTTATAACTTTTCCAAGGTATAATAAATCTGTAGAAACAGGAACACTTTCTATTTTTTATTACAAAAAACAAGAAATGTGCCATAATTATAGACATGTGTGGTTTTATTCAAGCTGAGGCGGAGAAACGGTTCTAAAAAACCTGAGTATAAAACTCCTAGATGCTTTCTATTCGACAAAAGAAGAAATATAATTCTGTGATTATCCACAAGCTCATTGTACTTTTTAGCTTAGTTACTTTATAATAGTTTATAACATAAATTATTCTGAGAAAACATAGGTTGATTACTGTGAACTTTTGATCGTAAACGTATTAGTAGTTATATTCAGGAATCATTTGCAAAAAAAAAAAAAAAAATACAATTAAAAATAAGATGTGGCTTTGATAAACACAACCACTTGGTGTTATCAGATTTCAACATATAAAAATATATACTGTAGATTTTCATTTTTTTCAGTAAAATATAGTAAAACTGTGCCATTACAACTCATGACTTCTTGGAGCGAGTCCTTAGTAAAAATATAGCACCAATTATCCAAGGGTGTCAACGTTTTAATCCTAGGTTCAAACAACAATCCAATGAAGGAAAAGTTAACACTATAAATGGGATGAATATGCCTCAAAATAGTTTCTAGAGTTGAATTACTTCTGATAAAACAATAAATAAATTTTGTGCCTATAGTCAGAACCGAACCCAAGCATGCAGTGACTCAGTCTGTACTAATCCACATTTTTTTTTAAATTAAAACATTTTTTTGCTTCTCCAATATTTCTTTTACCCCCTACCTGACTGCTTCTGGCATATGTATGAGGGGAGTAATACCATTGGTAAGTAATCTGTTAAAACGAGAGTGGGAAGGTCAAGTTTTTATTCCGTGGGAAAAATACGAACCACCGCGAAATAAAAGTCAACCCTCACAAGTCAGAATAGAACCGGTGACATTGCTGACTCGAGGTTCCTAAGGTGATGCTTCAACACACAATAATATAAACAATATACATTTTATATTTATATGCCTTCCTTTAAGGAATAATATGATATTTTTATACTACCACACTATGAAGAACCCCACACTACTACAATCCCTTGTTTTAAGCCTTATTTCATCTAACCACCACAAATTTTATAAAATCCTTACTCATCATAGTACAAGCTCCACTCATCTCTACTCAAAGATCCCAAAGGTAGCTAGCTGTACTTAAACCTTTTGAAAATTTATTGAGCAAAGATAGAAACTGTACAACAGCACATCACACGGAGACACATTAAATTCTTCGACAGTCTCCCTGCTTCCTTCAATCCAGTATTTCAGTCTATCACCCCATCCCCCCTTCCTGCGAGGTGGCAGGGCAGGAAAGGTCCCAAAAACCCTATTAACATCACCTCATAGCTCCATCTTCTGATGCACCCCAACCCCCTCCCTCACACTTCTTTTGATTTCAGACTGTTTCTCTTATCATTTCACCATTATCTATTGTCTCTATTATTTTTATTTTTTATTTATCTTTATTTTTATTTTTATTTTATTTTTTATCATATATGCGATACAACACGAGGAGGCCCCTCACCTCCGGACTCAAAATAGCTCCTGAATGGATAACACATATGCAAAATTAAATATAACAGGTAACCTTAAAATACCAAAGGTAGTAAAAGGTAAGACACAACACGAATTACTTTTCTTTCTTGCACAGTAATGCACTACTAATTCACATTTTATTTCTGTTTTTAGAGGGTTCGGAAAAAAAAAAAAAAAAAAAAAAAAAAATTGAGCAAAGTTCCGAACCGGAGACGACGTTTGAAATTAAGGCAATTTTCATCAAAATTTCAAATCCGTCGCTCTTACAACCTCATTGTCGTATCGAATATCCATAAAAGAAGCAGCTGGTGCCAAACTTCCCTGCATCTAAAAAATACAAGAGACAATAAAATTTAATGGGGAAGTCCTTTAGGCTATCTGAGATGTCCCCGCCTCTCATGACACTACATATTCAGTACACCCTTTTCTTTTGTAACTTTATAAGGGTCATCGAACTCTTTGACTCCCACTTGCTGCTCTACACATTCGATGCTGCTCTCTTATGAATTTGCATTCTTAATTCTTTAAAGTGATATGGACATGGGATTTTTTATTCACGAGGCAAAAATCAGTTTTAAAGATAACTATAACGCAATTTAAAGACGATCAAGAAATATTCTGATACGAGATAGAATAATTACATATCGGTACGGCAAATGAGAGGTAAAAATGTCCAATCAAAAATAATTTTCCGTCTTCAAGAATAGGTAATCTAATTAGCACTTTGAACGTGGGGGCTCCTTTGGAAACAACATGAAAGAACGATTTTTTTTTTGACATTTTCTTTTCTCTTAATTTAAATAAGCGTTGTTTAACCTATACAGTGTAATAATTAGCCATATAAAGTTTAAATATTTGATTGTTGATGAACATTGTCGTCACCCACGTATGCCTCTGAAATTTTGTACTTAATCAACTAATATGTTAATTTTTTTCGAGTTTTTTAACTGAATTACTGAAAAAGGACTCAAGAAAGCTATTTTATAGCACTACACCTTCTATAAAGCGTTTAAAAAACGAGTAATGATCTAAAACAAATATTTTTAAAATAAAAAAAAGTTTGAAGATGTAAATAATGTTATTGGAAGTGTGTAAAATAAAAGAATATATAAGTAAATAAATTTATTCACTTCAAATAAATTTGAATAAATTCGATAATAGAGAAAATTTGAATTTTAAAAATCCTTAAATGCGGCAGAAGCCAGAACGATCGCAGCTGGTGGAAGCTAGGGCAGTACTAAACACGGTTTGGGATAATCCGAGGAGAAAGGTAGAGGTGCTAGGGCTCTTCCTATCACTCTGAACGCAAGTTAGAATAGTGACTTTCCTTGACGATAGCTTATCGTCATACGTGTTCTCGATCCATCACAGCTTAACGAAGAGTGTATAGTTAATAGGGGTTTTCATGATCTTTGGTTTAACATGTTAAAGCGTGTTAAATGGAATAACTCATGTTAAATCGAAAAAAATTGCCTTCTTTTACCGTGGTAAAACGAAATAACATGTAACATGGCTGAGAGTCTGTTACTTGGTCTGTTAAATGGAGAATGACGTCACACAATAGAC
>NW_027111148.1:1441420-1472650 GCF_000696795.3 Halyomorpha halys | reverse complement strand
GTAAAACATTTAACATTTAACACAACATCATGAATACCCCTAGTATTGGTTGGGTGACTTCTTATACACGATAAGGTACGTTATTAATAATTCAAATTTCTATGCTTCATTTTTGTCATATTTTTTTACGAAAAAGATAGAATGTTGCACACAAACGTAATAGAACTATATTGACCTTGGATAACCAGAGAAAGTTGAGAAATTTAATATTTGTTTTAATTAATTAATTATTGGAGAAGGTCGGAGGTACGGTCAGTAAAAAAACATAAATAAACAAAAGCAGGGAATTTTGGCTAAAGCTCAGACTCCCTGATGAGGATCTGAAACTCGTCGAAAGGACGAAACGTCGGCATAAATAAATAATGTTTTTGTTTATGTTTTTTTTTTTTTTTTTTGGCTGACCGCACCTCCCGACCATCTTCTTCAATTAATAATCTACGTTCAACCATCTAAACCTCACAATATTTGTTTCATAACCCCTGGAACATGACTACGGGGAGTTCAAAGATTAATCAAATATCTATATTATTTTTGTTTTTCCGTAACATTCTGGATTAAATGAGTAATGTAAGTAATATGGTACGTAGAGTTGTTTTGAACACACCCTTGTAGTGTAATTGATATTAATTGTTATTCAACGTTAATTATAATCAGAAAAAAACATATGACCTAATAAAATTCAGGAATTTTTAAGAATCTGTGAATAATTACTTCATGCAAAATGGAAATTCATTTGAAAGTAAGCAAGCGTTGAAAAAAGGGGTGAGAGAGTGAACTAAGATAACAGTTTATCAAGTAAGTAATGAATTTATTGACAGATGAATTTTAAAGATCATTTTGACTAAAAAAATATAAGAAAAATTAATGTTTGGAACAAAGAAAAAATGGAAAACTAGTTACAATGATAGTTCTACAAATAATATTTTTAAAAAGTTTGATATTTAGCAGTTAAAAGATTAAAACTTTTCGTATAAGAACTTTTAATAAAATTTTTCGTTGAAAAATCCTTACCTCTTTATTTTGCTAAAGTATAGCGGAAAGAGAGTTTGTTAAAATTTAGATTGTTATATTAACCATTTATTCTATTCTAAATTAGTTTAGAATTGATATTGAAAATCCAAAGGCTGATTTCATGGAGTCAGTCACTCTATCAACTAAAAAGTTCATGTCTACCTTAGTTACTCATCCAAACGTTGATGAACCATAATATAAAAAAGCATCTAAAAATTGTTAAATTCGGAAAAGAGTAGAAAATAAAACTTATGTCCATAAATTATTATACTGCCCTTAAAACAGTTTTAGCCAACCTTCTTCGCTTGACTCACTGATGAAGACCCGAAACTCAGGTCGAAACGTCGGCATAAATAAATATTTTTTGTTTATTTATGTTGTTCTTTGCTGACCGCACCCCCGAACAACTTCACCAATCAGTAATCTACGGTCAACTATCAACATCTCATTAATAGTATTATTAAAATTAAAAATTATTATAAATTTTTGTAAAACATTGATTCGATTTGTTTAACTGAATATATGTTGTGGAGATGGTGACAGGCCCCAGCAGACTCTGCAGGCTCTCCTAATTGTTTATATAAAAATAGGGGATTGGAATTGAGTAAGTGTTAGAGAAGTCCCTTTTTTAAATAAGTGAGTGTTTCACGTTTCTTTTTTTCCTTTCATATTTTCCGCCAATTTTTAGTGGTTTTCAAATGTTATTGACACAGCAACAATACTCTTCAATTATTTTCCAAACAAAACTAATGAGAAAATATGACTGAGGTCAGTTGTTTAGAATTTTTTTACTTATTTTTTATTTATTTTTTTTTTTGTGTAATTTCCTCTCATATCGTTTTCATTGAATCTGAGTAACTAGAAGGTGATAGTTAAGCTGATGCATACATAATACTGTTTGACGTAATATAAACCTAAAAAAGTCTGAATTAAAATAAATTACCACTATTATTGTTTTGATCTTTATATATTTGGATTGAAGTTATGAATAAAGAGTAAGATAAGATACAATGTCCATCCTATTCCTGAGGGATGAAGGAGGATGCGGGAGAGAGCGATCCAGATGGAGCTGTCAATGGAGTACTTGACAACTTTCCGATATTCTACCCCCCCCCCCTCCCTCTCTCTTCCAACGGCCATATATTTTTCAGGTATTTTCATTCGGTCCACTGCCCCCCTCACACCCTCTCGCTCTCCCCCTTCCCCTCGGTATCCAATCCAATTCGGCCTCAATCCCCTTTTTATCATTTCCATCTTTAAATGAATTCTATAATCAGTCTACAAGCTCTATCAGGTTATGTTGTGAAAAGTTAAAATTAAAGGCATCCTAATTCATTAATATATAATGCATTAACAATTATTAGATTAAGCTTGAAAAAAAAATTAAACGAATCTAATCGATTATTAAAACTAACTGTGGGAATTTTAGCTGGCTTTTCAGTAAAAAAAAAATATCAAAAACTTTCTGACTTGAGTCGTTTCACAACTTTTTTACATATAGATTAATACTTGATCATTTAAATACAAACGTCGATTTCTAGTTTTAGCTAATTTTACAATGCAGCTAGACCTAAATATTTTCCTTTTTCACAATGGATATTAGTGAATATTTTAAAAGTAAGATAAGTCTGGTTCTGAACATTGAATTTCGGGGGCAGGATAAAGCGAGTGCGTTCCTTCGTATACCTTTTAACCAGATATCGAAAGAAATATATTTTTGCATCAAAACACCAAATAAACTTCATAATAGAAACTAATAATTGTTATTTTTAAAAAATCTTAAAATAAACACCTTAATAGAGAAAAACGATTTTTAAAGGTTTTATAGTATTACATTCTAAAGACACAGGAAAGATGCTCTTAACAAATCAATTTTAAATCAAGCCAGTAGTAAAATTGCGAATTTTACCAAAGTCGTATATCATACCAAAGGCGCAATGCCAAAGTGGCTTATCTGAAAATTACTGGGCGAAGAATGGTTCCAAATTCAAGGTAGAATTCAGTTTCTGATTTCCATATAATTCAATTGATTTGAGCGATCCCCCTCATTTCTTTCTTCTTGCCATTTTTTCTACTAATATATAAAATATTTATCTTTGACTTAATTATTACTGCCAGTAAGGAAATATATTCAAAAATAAATATTTTCTTTCTATTCAATATATCGTTTACAAAGAAACAAGTCCAACGACCTCTGAAATCACTATAAATTGATACAAAGTTGTTCCATTTTAATTTCGTAATAATACATTCAGATTCGGAACTAACAGGAAGTGATTATTCAGATAGAAGACTAGGATGGAACCGGCTTTTAGGCAACCCCTTTCTTTTTTTTTTTTTTTTTTGATTCGCAACATAATTTGCATAATCATGATTCATCTCGAAATATGAAAGTTGCTATGGCGAGCATCCATAAGATGAATCGTATAATTCATTCGGGAGATTTAGAATTACTTGGAAAGTTTTTAATAGATGAGTGACGATTGTGAAGATATATAGGACATTAGGCTGATCCACAGATGGCACCTGTTCCTGACAATCCTGTTCTGTTTAATTTTGGAGTTGAAATGTAACAGCTAACTTTTACTACTAATTGACAAAGAATAGAAATGGGCCAGAATCGATTTTTATAACAACAGAAATGGACTTTGATATTTTTTAAAAGTCATTTCGAATGACTAATAACTTAGCAGTCTAGATTTTTTTTTATAACAAGATCGCTGTTGATAGTGGCACATACTTTGATAGTGGCACATCCAAAAAAAAAATATGTATATCAAAAGATATAATTTAGAAATGGACATATTCTGAAGACAATACTGAAGATTGGATAATTTTCTCTACATTCTGCATACTGTTCTAAACCTAGAAGGGATTTCACAAAGTAACCCCAGTCTACGGTACAAACTATAGAATATCTATATAAATAAAAGCTAAAATAAAATGATTATTCAAATGTGTAACCAGAAGAGTTATGTTTCTAAGTATTTTCTCTTTACATCACAAATTAATTTTTACGAGGTTCAGATACTGCTAAAAGAAAAATTAGCTTTATATCAAAACAATGTTTATAAAAATTAACGATGTCAGCTGAATAAACATAACGAAGAAATTAACTTTCGCAAACTTAAAAATTAGATTTAAGAATTTCTTTTATATTCTATATATATATTGTTGAGAATTGAAAATAAAAATGTACTTTATTTTTATTTGATGTATTTTATTTTTTCGTGTTTGAATTATATTTAAGTTTATAGTTTTTTTATATCTATTATTAAGTTATTTTAGGTTTAATTTACATAATTTGTTTACATTTTAAGATGTATTTATTTGTTGGCTGAGGAGGAGATGCGATCAGGAATGAAAAACACTAATAAGTGTACTTATTTTATTGTGCCAACGTTTCGACCTCAATTTCAGGTCTTCCTTCTTTAAGGCTAAGTACAAACAAGATAACAAACAATCAACATAATAAAAAATTAAACTAATTAAAACAAGATATAACAAAAAGCTTGAAAAAATGTAAGTTAAACAAAATATCATTATGCAACCAATTTATATAATTTTTATTTAATTTTTCTAAGTTTTTCCAATTTTAACGTAAAAGGTCAGGTCAGTTTTTATCATTTTAAGGAGTTTTAGAAATATATTAAATATGCGAAAAACAAGTTTTTAGATAAAAACCTCACCTTGAAAATGATATTCATTAAATATTTTTATGTTGTATAGTTATTGAATTACCTGCAAAACCCAGGTGCTAGGTTAAGGTGCATTGACTGAAAGAAGTCAGTATATATATGCAAAGAAATATGGCTTTCGTTTGTAAACATCTGAGACAAAAAAAGACAATAAAATTTTTATTGGGCAAATTTAATAATCAACAAAAACCATTTTTAAATGATGATTAGCAACATCAGTTTTAATATGTGTATGGTAAACTTAAAGAAATAATAAACTTTTATAGAAATTAGATTATATTTAGGGACTAATTAAAACCCATAATTTACTTCAATATCCAAATAGCCCATAAATTTCAGCTGAGAGCATCGGATCCAGGAGTCAGGTGATCTCAGGGGAAAATAGCTTTATAACACGCCCCCAGGGTTCAATTTAACAGCCTTTTTTCCACCACCGTGGTGTAAATCCCACCTTTTTTCGTCGGTTTTTTCCTCCATTTCCATGGTGCACGAGATTTAAACACGGGCTAGGTGTTTTTTCCTCCCACAGATGGTTTAGGAACCCTTTAGAGCACTAGCTCCAATCCATAGTCCGATGGTGTTGCCCTGAAGAGGGTCCGCAGTAAAAAGACTGTCACATGTGGCGACTACAACCCACATGGGCTGCCAACCGCTGCCTCGGGGCAAACGACGTTGACATATTAGGCCACTCGGGGCGCTGTTGAAGGGATAGGATATGGAAATAGATCCGAAACTAATTGGAAAGCGAGCTATAATTGATATTAATTGCCATTCAACGTAAATTATAATCAGAAAAACAGATGAACTAATTAACTTCAGGTATTTTTAAGAATCTGTGAATAATTAATTCATACAGAATGGAAATTCATTTGAAAATAAGCAAGCGTTGAAAAAAACGTGGTGTTAGTGTGAACTAAGATAACATTTTACCAAGTAAATAATGAATTTATTGATTGATAGATTTATTTATTGATTGATATTTAAATCTGCCACACAGTTGTGGGCAATAGGTAATAGTGATGAATAATCTCATACATACTAAAATAAAAAAAAAAATAAATAAAAATAAAAAAAAATAAATAAAAAACAACACTCTGAAAATATATACAAACAAAAGAATAAACAAGATGAACATAATAAAACTATCTGTAAGAAAAATAAATAAATAAAATAACGTAATGATAAAATAATATATACAATATTTACACAATCGACCTGAGGATCCCTGAGCCCAAGAGATCCCCCACGTGTGAGGGGTAGAGCAGAGCCCAAGAGATCCCAGCGCATCCCTCTCGCCGCATCACTGGTAATGAGCCAGTGGAGGCTGAGCAAGTGCGCTAATATCGCACACAATGAATTTATTAATAGATGCACTTTAAAGATCATTTTGACTTAAAAAAATTAATGTTTTGAACTAAAGAAAAAATAAATAACTAGTTAAAATGAAAGTGCTACAAGTAATATCTTTCAGTTAAAAGATTAATACTTTTATACTTTTAGCACGCAAGGTGTTACAAGGCAACATAAAAAAGGTCATTTCTTTTAGTTTTTGATCATTTTTGTTTAGCTGACTAATTTGACTCAACTAATATTTGTCTCCTTAATATCCCCGCTAAGACCCCCGGGGAGCGACGGTCACTTTTGAAATATTAGCTTAAAACGGGAAGAGGAAACTTTAAGATAGTTAAATCGAGCAATATTTAAAAAGCGTCTGAAATTGGAAAACGCCGTGATAAATACTTTTAATAAAATTTTTCTTTGAAAAATCCTAACCTCTTTATTTTGCTATTTATTATTGTTATTTAGCGGAAAGTAAGTTTGTTAAAATTTAGATTGTTCAATGAACCATTTATTCAATTTTAAATTAGTTTAGAATAAATACCGAAAACCATTTGGCTGGTTTTATGGAGTTAGTTATTCTGTCAAGTGAAAATTTAAACGTTAGAGACGAAGCCTTGCAAAGTGGGACGAAACGTTAGTTAACAATAGTTTTCTTTTACTATTTTGATACCTTTATTGACCACCACCCGGACTATCTTCCCACAATCTACGTCATACTATCTTCTTCCAATATAAAAATATGTTGTGTTTACTCGATTCGCATCGCAGAATTTAACTAAATACAAATTTAACAGAATATAAAGTTAAATAAAATTTAATTATAATATCCTTACTAATATATTAACTGCTAATATTTCATTTTATTCTTAATTTTAATTGATATTAAATTTATCTCATAAGCAATCTGATGTACGTATTATATGTCTAAGCTTAAAATTGTGCGAAAATATGTTTATGACGCAAAGACAAAGTAGTAAATATGGCTTGAAGAATTGAGTCTGCAAGAAATAAGTTCACTATTGATCTTCCACCCGTAAAAAAAAAAAATGTATTTAAGTTCTTCATACGTATCTTAAAATTACTGTTTTATATTTATCATATTGGTTGACAATGAGGACAGTGTATACGTAAAGTTTATTCAAATAACATATCTATAATGGGAAAAGGACCTACTGTATAGAGGCTGACAGTGTTTCAGGAGTATACTAGGCAGTTTTTTTTTTCATTTATAGCAAGGATCGATCGTGGTCATGGAATTAAGAAATATAGAAACTATATAAAAAGAATTCTGCCAAGTGCATGGGTTAGTATTGCTTCCTAACTATATAACTGTAACTAGGTAGGGAAGAGCATAATTATCTATATTTCAAGATTCAATAATAAATTTTTATCTTTTTATTTGTTCATAAATTGAATTTTAGATTATAAAATAAAATCTACAGGAAAAAACCGTGTTTGATAAATGGGTGACAATACAAATATTTGCGTGTATGGTGAAGCGTATAGTAACGGATGATTTTGATAAGTTCTTGTACTAGATCATGACAACACTGATCCCCAACTTCGATTCAAATTTAGACTAAATCGAATATGCTGCTTTTGAAAGTTAGTTTTTCCGAGAAAAATACCGTTATGCATGAGCAAGTGATAGTACAGTGTGGTACTGATAAAAGCAATATGGGACTAACTAGATACTAATCCACACAATTCCGGACAAGGAACCAATTTTGTTTCTTAATGTCTAAAAGGTAAGCTGGGATTAACAATTTTCGATGTATTTTTTTCATTCCTGCATGGTACTATTAAACTTTTCCTACTTTAAGTATATCTAATATTATTTCTCTAAGTTAGGTTTCACAGCTGTGATACTAGAGGTAAACACTTACTATAACATAATTTTAAATTTAATTAAGCTATTAAGTTTCCATTGGTCCAAAAAATCTTTCTAATATATTGACAGAAGTTATTCATGATATATAGAGTAATCTTGCAAAAAAACAAAACAAAATGAACCCAACGCTTTAACGCTAATAAAGATGCAACCCATCAGGGGAACATGATACAACAATGGACTAAGGAGTCCTACAGACCTTGAGGGAAGCCAGCAATCTTTTGTCCAGACCTTTTGTCTTGGAGGCTCTGTCCTGCGCAGGTCTCATTGTTGCCTATAATTATCTAGCCCTGATGAAGGGAATCCATTCAAAGGCTAGGAAATAAAACGCAACTTTGCCTATTCTTGTTTTTTGTATAGGAAAGAGCACACAGTAGTGACCTAGTTCACCCTTCAAAAGAACTCATTTCGCAACAGTTGAGCGTTCAACTTCTTTGCACCATCATTCGTTCTAGTATTCGTTCGAGATTGAAATTTTTAGTTATCACCACTGACCAAAGTTCTGTTCTTTCATTTCAGAAAATTGTGACAGTAATTACAAGTATAGACAACGCTGCTATAAAAACATCAAGGGGATGGTATCCAAACATTTTTTTTTATTAATAGTCTGTTACCTAATATGTCTCTCATTAAATGGTGGCTTAAAAAATCAGGGAGGACTTGTATTTTTGAATTATTGTCCTTGGATAAAGAGGGAATCGGTTCAATATGAGATGTTTAATTTTAATTGTACTGAAAACATGATCCATTTCTTGACTAATTGTTCCAATCCGACGAAGATTTGCTTCATGTACTTAAACGTCTCATTTATAACGAGGTCCCACAAGCTCGAACTGCTAAATTCTTGTAATATTCGTGGTATTAAATTTTCAAAGCATGGCTGGTCCTATTGCTAGGCAGTTAATAAATTTATTTTAACTTTTTCATACTTATATCAGTTTGTTTTATTGTGTACTACTTTAAATTAGTTATAGTATATCTATTATTTTATTCTCATTTCCTTTTAGCTATGTATTTTATTATAAAATTATATGTATAAAGGAAAGTGTTTTGCATATGTATATAAAAATCGTAATTAAAGACTTTTAAAAGTAAAAATATTTCAGAGAAAAGAAAAAATGTTTTTATATTTTTCTTTATTTATTATACTTTTATTATTACTATACTGACTGGTGATTATTTTCTTTATCCTTCTGTTAATATATAATAATTCTGTTAATATAATAGAGAGATATTTTTTTCATTTATTTATTTTTCTTCTTATGTTATTTTATTTTAGTATGAATTTATTCAGTTATCACCATCATATTACTTATGCCCAACAATGTTGTGGCACATTATAATATTTATCAATAAATAAAAAAATAATAATATTTTAATTTAATAATTGACCATATAATTTAAAATCTGAAGAAGATTCTCAGGCTTGTGCTCAAAAAGAAAAAAAATGTTTAACAACTATTTTTGTTTTTTTTTTACTGCAAGCCAGACCGTCCTTTTCATATGTACTATTTTAATTAATTTATTTGCTACCGTATAACTTTAAACTTTAAATATAAGAAGATGGTCAGGGTTGCGGTCAAAAAAGAACAAATAGTTTTTAATTATTTTATTTTATTTAATTATTATTTAATTGCGCCCCACTTGGCAAGGCTTCATCAGGGCTGTTCAAGACGATAGGTTAAACAGACCTGATGTTTTATTGTTTAGTATAAAACTTACTTTTCATTAGCTTTTTTCATCAATACAAAAAAAAATTATAACTAAATAATAATAACTGATATTAATTAGTAAAACAATCGTGTAATTTAAAACCATATTCATATTTTTTTATATCTAAAGTTAACAGAAAAAGTAAATTTAAAAAACAGGATACCAAAGGATTTATTGAAATTTATTTATGGTAATTTTTTTTTCTATATTTTTAATTTTGAATAGTTTAAATATTTAAATGTTTGGAACTTCTCTCCTCCTGGAGAAGGTTCTAGTTTAGTCACCTAGACGAAGTTTTAAGAGTTGAGCACCAATTATTTTTCAGCAATTTTTTTGCTTTTTTCTTTTACTATACAATGTTGTTTTTTCAGCTGTACTATAATGCCTGAATGGGCGAAAATTTGGCAAGATCAATAAATAAATCTTATAGAGTTTTAGTGCACTTTAATGTCTATATTTTGAATTAAATGTATATATACATTGCTATGAGTAAAGCTATGATCATCAAACTCAAGATGCTAAAAGACAGGACAAATTAATTGGCAGTCAGTTGACAGTAAAAGAAAGAAAACAATGAAATAAACTATATGAATTAGTTTATAAACAATGAATTTTGTAAATATCCTTTAGATCAATTAAACGAGAAAAAAAAAATTCCTGTGCCACGAACAGTTATGAACTTTGTCATCTTTTTATTCAGTTGAGAATAAAGTTGCAATGCTAAACCAAACCAAAAAAAAAAATCTTTATTACATGTTTAACCTTCAAAGTTCTCTTCCCCAACAACTGGACCATTAAGTGCAGAAATAAAGTTAGTGTATAAATGAAGGATGTCTGCTTCACATGATATAACCCCAGGTCGGAAGCAACAAGCATTGAAGTGGCGAAGGAAGAACCGTATTTGGAAGACGACTATGAAGACTCGTTACTGTCTTCTGTTGGCGGCTTCTTGTTAGAATAAAAACCGCCACAGTTCACCACCTCCCACCTAACGATGTCCTAACCGTTACTTCGAATTGCGCTATAGCTTCTGTAGTAGCTCCTCAATTACTGCCCAATCATATTACTTTGTTTTACCGACTACCAAAGAAATGTATGTACAACGTGGTTGGAAACTTTGAAACTAACATTGTAACGTGTAAGGAAATGGAGAGTAAAATCAGAATAAACAAATAGTTGCTCAAATAGAAATAATAATAAATAGTTGCCTAAATAACAATGAAATGAAATGAAAAAATAATTTTATCCTGAAACATATGTCACCTAAGAATAAATACATGGTTCATACATTAAGATTTTTGTCTGGCAAGCATTTACAAGTTTTCAGTAAGTAAAATGAAATTACATTGGGATATTGGCTTAACTACTGTTTACAATGTTAATCAATACATTGCCTATTTATTTTATTACAATGATGCGGAGGTTTCGTTATACAATAAGTGTAGGAATAGGTGTTGTTTAAAGGAAAGAATGGATGAGAAATAGCGAATAGAGATGGGAAGAGAAATCCAGAAGGAGGTTGCACATAAGAAGAAGGATTTGCTTAAGAAGGCGGTTCTATAGGAGGGCATCTATAAATCAATCGGTTGGGATCTGGTGTTTAATGAGTGGATGGATGAACGAAGAGTGAGGAGATCAAGGATGTAGGTAGGTTTTTTGATTTTAAAAGGTATTGCCTTCGGAAGATTGAATAGAGCCATTTTAATTCGGTATACTAGCGAGAGTCTTGAGAGCGCCTTGGAAACCCAAAGATAAATCTTACAAAGCAATTCATGAGTTTCTTCAGTCTCAATTCTAGTCCTGCAGATAGCCCTCCATACACCAAGGAACCGTAGTCGAAATGGAGGAAGACGAGAGAGGATACCAGGAGCAGAGGAATGGAATTGTTTGAGTACAGTTATGGATTTGCGTGTTATCTGAACAACAATCATAGATAGTTCTTAATTTTTAAAATAAGCCAAATGGTATCCTTGTTAAGTCACAACACTTTTATACCATCAGTCCAACGTTTCGACCAATTTGGCCATCCATCGAGGACAATCTAACAATTAACAGCTTATTATACATTCACTTGAAATAATTTTAACAAATATATTATTATTAATAATTTAACATACCTTAAATATCAATGTACATCTCACATCCAAATTTAAAATTTTTTTGAAGGTTATTCTGCTCATGACATAAATTAAATACTTAAATATGAAATAAAAATAAAAATTTAGACCAAAATGAAATTCGAAATAAATTATAACAAGCCTGCCCTGAGTGTATGAAAGGTTAAGAATAGTTTGTTTATATGACAGTTGATCTAAAATTAAAAACTAATGAAATTGTGACAAAATAGGTAACTAGACATAAGCTTAGGTACACTTATTAATGATTAATACGATTTCCTATTAATTGACTTTTTCATAGGGTGATTTGGCTTGTGATTAATGACCTTGGTAGAATAGCCTACAAAATATTTTGAAATTTGGATGTGTGATGTAAATTTATATTTAAGGTATGTTAAATTATTAATAATAATGTTGTTTTTGAAATTGTTACAAATGAATGTATAATAAGCTGTTAATTGTAAGATTGACCTTGACAGTGGCCGAAACGTTGGACTGTTGATATAATAAAGTGTGTTGAGACTTAACAAGGATACCACTTGATTTATTTAAAAAATAAATACCAGTCTCAAGAAAATAAAAAGATTATATATAAAATAAATATTTGCTTAAATAACAATAACAAAAATAGTTGGTTAAACAACAATTATAATAAATAATTGCTTAAATAACAATAATAAGAAATAGTCGCTTAATACATTCGAACACTAAAGCAAAATGTCACATTACTACAGGACTAGAGCAGTACCCATGTGTAACAATGTAGGTGGTGTATGAGAGTGGAAACGCAGGAAAAATCTGGGGAATTAAAAAATAAAGGGGTCCGTAACTGAATTTGCGTTAATGAATTAAAATCATCATTTGCCAGAAAAAGTTTACATAACAGTTTGTGCACGACGCTATGAACTCATTAAGGTGTACTCATTTAGTTAACAATAAACAATAATCGATAAATTTACCGGTCCCCATACAACAGCGTCCCATTATTGTAAATAAGCACATAAAATAATTGTCTTGGACTTTTATATTTTTTATACAAATAAATATTTATTATATTCATATATATGCATATTCAGGAGCGACATGGCTCAGTGGTAAGGTACTGAGCTACAGATTCCAAAAATCCGGGTTCGAATCCGGCTGTGACAGATAATTATTTATACCAATAGTCGTGAGCCATTGCTGTGGGGTCGAAGGCCCTCCGAGATTTATCCAGCCTCATAAGGCGGGCACCCTTAATTGGTGAAAAATCTGCCTTGATGACCGTGACTCTGAACAAATATGACATTTTTATGTATTGAAATATTGAAAATGAGTGTGTGTGATTCGCATTGTGTCTTTTTAGCTTGTGACAAATTTTAAGATTTTATCTTGGCCTTAAAATGCCTAAGCACAGCTCACCTTTGGTTGCATAGTAGCATATCCCTCAAAAGACAATGTTTTGATTTTTTTAAATGAACGTATCCCAAAAATATTACAATAAACTAGGTTTTGTTCTCTACCGGTGTCGTCCTATAGACTACGTTACCACGACCTAAGGTACAATCTACTGAATATGTCAAACATAAAATAAAAAAATAAATTTTTTTTTTTCATATGTGCCAAAATTCGAGCAAACCATCGACTTATCAATTTAGAAACCAAACCCAAGATTCACTACCGGAATATCGGGAAGTGCGTGTGCTAAACCTCTATAAAATTCAGGCAATATACGAGAACATACAAGTTTTCCAAAATATATATTTGACCTCCAATTTTTTTTTTGTTTTTGTTAATGCGCAACTAAATTTGAATTCACTTTGCAAATGACCTTGCCAAAAGAATGGATGGATCTTTAATCTTTTTGGAAACAACTATTTCGCATTCTGGGACAATGTAACTAAAGGGTTATTTCCTTGTAGAGTTTTATTTCCTATTTTGTAACAACTAAAAAAGAAAAAGGCTCTTTAAACGTCTTTGGCATTCCTTATTTAAATTCAGAGGACTAACGTTGCCAAGGCCATTAGATTCATTGTCCAGGAAGAACATAAATTGTTTAATTTAACTTGTATGTATCCTCGATGTTGTACATTGCTTTTCAGAAAGCAGTATTAAGTTACTTAATGCACTTACTTAGTGCATCATGGTACATGTTTATAAAGATATGGAATTTATATTTCCTTTTTTACTATTCCTATCAACGCTTTAGATTTTCAGGTTACAATTGAACCCATTATATCGCAGAATTATTTAAATTTATATTTTCAATTAGGGATGTACAGAATGAAATAAAAAATATTATAAAAGTCGTTTACCTCTTTTAAATTGATTCAATATATACAAATTAATCTTGATAATTCTTAGGAGCCAATTAACATTTTATGGATTTCAATTCTTCATTTTTTAGTTGGTGTCTGTACTCTGAATATGTTTATTTTTAGTACAATTAGCGTTTTATCTTGTTGTACTATTTTGTTCAAATTGTCAGGTATTGTATTATCCTGAAGTACATAAATCATATGAAAAAAACAAAACTAAAATCTTGTAAAAGTGACCCCTTATATGACAATCCCCAAATTAATTTTCTTCAAGAGATAAAAAATGTACTCATCGGACTTGAACCCGGGTTACAAATCCAATGGCTTACCAACTGAGCTTACACACTACACAGAAATATGATCATAAAAATATAATTAACATTTCTTTCGTAAAAGAGTAAAACACCTACATATCTGAATCTCATTTATAGAGAGAAAATCATTTTATTAGAAATTTAGTGAGTGCTGCTCAACTTCATTGGGTTGCTTCATACACAGCACAGTTAACATTAGTAAAGAACAATTTGTTTTTAAATCTATGAATATAAGTAGTCAGAGCATAAAACAATATAAGTAATCACATCATATATTTTTTTTAATTATATGCTAAAGTTATACATGACTTTTTTAAATTATTTTTTTCCCTTATATATTTTCGTTTTTTACTAACCTTTATATATTTTTATTTATTTTCCACTTTGTCAATTTTAAAATTTTATATCCGACCCGAACATGGCTTTTTTTCATCAAACAAAATAGAATTATAGTCAAAAGTGTAAAAAATACATAAACATTTTAAATATAGCAAAATATATGTACATACATAAACACTTAACATGATCATCCACAATCATATTGCATTATAATTTAAAATAGTACTCTAATACATTCATACAAATAAAATAAAATAAATACATAAGGTTTAATAATTATATAAACCTACCAATAGTTAGAAAAATTATTAATAAATAAACACAGAACAAATATAAAAAGTAATTATTATATAAATAATATGAAAGTAATAAATATATGTAGAAGTAATAAATATATGTATTAAAAAATATATAATATTATAAAGATTATAATTATAAATTATAAAGACCTGTATAAATGGCACAGCAGGCACTAAATCAGTACAAAATATATATTTTTGCATACACACTAATTTTCAAGCCAAGTAATTAAGTCATAGCCCGTCAAAGACAAACAGCTAGAAGAACAACCAGAATTTCATCTAGAAATGCATTTTTAACGTTTAAAACATAAGGTTACGAAGTCCAATTTCAATGAATATTTACACTATTTTTCTTTTTGTATAAAAAAAAAAAACTACATAAAATTTCAAAATCAAAAATATTATATTCCCGAAAACCTGTTGTGACGGAAAAATGTAGTCGTGAGGGCTTTCGATGGTTTTTCATGGGGATGTTGTTGGAGATTTTATTATTTGGTTCAGATACGCATTTAGCAGTCCTGTTTCACAAATAAGCATTAGAGAGTGTATTTTAATAAAATTTAGTTTTTTCAGTATTTCAGTATTTTTCCAAGATTTTTAGTCTTAAGTTTTTATTTTATTTATCTTTTTTCTTACTACATGAGTCTTATTTTTTTATTTATCTTTCATATTACCCAAATTCGATAGTTTATAATATTGTAAAAAATAGTAAACGAACTATTGTAAACATATTTGTTAACTTATTGTATTAAACGTTTAATTTAGTTGTATAAATAATTAATAAGCTATCATTTGTATTTTATTGGAAGAAGATAATGACCGTATGAAGTAGATTGTAGGAAGTCCGGGGAATGACACAGTCGTTCAGCCCTGACGAAGCCCTGGAAAGTGGGGCGAAACGTTCGTTAACAGTAAATAGTTTTCTTATACTATTTTGATACCTTCATTGACCGCCACCCGGACTTTCTACTTATACTTTTTATTTTAATATATTCGATTGTGATTTCAATAGGATGGTATATCTTACAACCATTTTATGATTTTTTTTTTGGGGGGGGGAGGGAGGGTCAGAGGAAGAAATAAGAAATAATAATACCACTCTGCCAACTTTATAAATTTATACAACTTAATAAATTATAAATTCCAAGATAGAAACTTCCTGAGATGGGATGATATCGTGCTACAAGCAGTGGCTAATTTATAATCAGGACCGTCGGTCATAAAGCCTGATAAGCAGAAGAAATTATTTCCGCTATCGCATTTATTTCTAGATGAATTATGGTTTTCATAGTAGGGATGTAATTAAATAAATACTTATGTTCCTAATAAAGAATAAAATTCTCATTTATTTCATCTGACTAGCAAATATTGATATGTTGTTAAGAACCAAATTAAATTTTATTTTTATCAATTCAATTAAGGAGCGGATAAATGTTACACAGAATAAAAACAAAATCAATTATGATGGGTAAAACTAGAAAGAAAGAAATTAAAAAAAAAAAAAGAATGTATAACCCAAGGGCGTCTATGGCAAATATGTACTTGCCTAAGAAGGAAAGAGAGCTTATTTCAATTAAAAAAGTTTTTAAAAAATAAGATAATTCCATAAAAGAATATTTAATAACTTCATTTCCTTCAAATAATAGTTCTCAGTTAGCTTACTCATATTTAGAGTGGAACATAGTTAGCAAATTATTTTATAGTTTATTCTAATTCCAATGCATCTACATTTAGTACTTCACCCTTTTAAGTTTTTTTTACAATAAAATGAAATGAGTTATTAATACAAAATATTTTAGTACATAACAACGCATCGTTCTATGTTCATAAATTAATAATTTTGTCTATTTTTTACTTAATAAGTATGAAGTCATTTCATCTATACATTTCTTAAATAAACAACGTTGATGAGTTTTACTTCTACTTTTACAATGTTCAATAAGTACTGCATATTTTCGAAATAATTAATAAAACAAAGTGATAATAATGTCATGGTCTATGGATATTTTTAAATATCTTTATGTAGAAACTTCCGATTTCTTTAATCTGTTGTTAAGTTTTTACATCTCATAACGACTTGTTAATCGTAGAGTATCCAACATATTAAAACACAACGTTCTAGTTAATTATAAAAAAAATGTATTATTTTCTTAACAAAATACGTGCTATTTATCACAAAACGCATGGTTTTAAAAAAGTTTTGATTGTTGGTGGTAAGATTAACGTCTTGAGCGGCAATAGTTGACGTTTGCAAAGAGTGTTTGAAATGGGTTTGCCACTGTCGAAATTATTATCAACATTTTTATTTCTTTAAAATCTATTTTTAATTATAATTCATTTAAAGTTTCATTATTTTACATTTGTTAGTGTCAAACCCATTTGAAACCTCTCACCATATGATCAATTACAATTAATTATGAAGAACTTGTGTGTGTTTATCTAAAAAAAAACTGAACGTTTATGTATATAATAATTTTGATTGTGTTTTTTTAATTTTCAAGTGTGAACGTTGTTTTTTACGATAATAAAGACCTAAAGATTCATCTTTATTATTATATAATAGAAAAACGCACTAAAGTTTTCTCAACAAAATACGTCCTAGTTTTTATATTTTTAAGCTAAATTAGCCTTCGCTAAAAAATTATCTAAAGTCAGTTGGCATGTTGGTGGTCGCCCAGACATTTTGGTTATTCCCAGAAATAAAATGGTTATTATCATTAATATATCAATACCAAGTTAAACCAATTTACAGATTACAGGGGTAGAAAAAAATAGAAAGAGTTTGTCTATGGACGAAAATCTTTATATTTAATTAACTCAGAAAAAGTAATTGTGATTCCGATAGCCTAATCTTCTAACGAATTTATTACAAAAAGCACAAAGATACAGAAGATCTTGATGACTTAACCTTGGGAACTTAAAATTGGCACAAAGGAAATTCGACTTGATTTATTCTGAATGTAGACGTTATTGTACCCATCAACATTAATTTTACTCAAATCAATTAACCTAATCAATAAAACAATTTATTTTAGTAAATATCATGAAAACTACTATTCCTACGAAGATAAAGGTCAGAAACTAATTTATAGTACATTAAAATTGCTTTAATTTGAATGCTGATAGGCATCTATAGATCACATAGTTCCTGAGATATAGATTTCTCAAAATAACTTCACTAACCTAATCTTTCAGTACATTTTTATGAGATGTTACTTTTTAAAAAGCTATAAATTGATAAGAATTGAACGTATTAGGGATAATATTTCAGCAAATTTACTCTACTTTAAATAATGTTCTCTTAGATTTTCTAGTGTTGTTGGTAATTTTAAAGATATAGAGCTCCGAATGAAAAATAATTTTTTTTTAACGTTTTAAACAGCTACCATTTTTTATTTCCCCTACCTATACTTGACAGACTCATTAATTTTGACTAGTATTAATACATAGCTTTCAATGAAGTAATCAAAAATTGGGGTGAAATAGCTTTCTCTTTTTCTTCCCGGCTCTTGCACTATTAGTTAATATAAACGAGACAGTTTACAAAATAATTAAACAGTGAATTTTCAATCAATTTACGTAAACATTAATATTTGTTCTTCACTCTCCCCTTTATTGGATACCGCAGATGAAACAATGGCTGGGTTTAAATTGACTGAGGCGGATGAATATTTTACACAGCCCGGCTTTGAACGGAATTGGATTGATTTACAAAGGATCTTGTTTCGTTGGAAAAAAAATCTGTCAGTAGAACTGAAAAAAAAAAACAGAATAAAGAAAGTTATTGTAATGCTTTTTCACACTTTTATCAGAACGCGGTTCGTGATAGCGTCAATTACAAATGGAATTTTATCGCTCTAAAGGTTTCTCTTTTTGCTATATATTTTTTTATCAAATTATTTTGCATTTAGATTGAGTTTGGTTAAAATGGGTGCGAATGTTTGAGTTTTACCTTTAAACATAAACATTTTTTTTTTGTTCAGTAATAACGTAATTTAGAATTTACAAAACTATTATCCATCCCACTGTGCTTTGCGTGGCCACTTACACTAAGGAATGAACAGCGCCTTAAATTGGCTTCAGGCAATGGACAAAAACTAGCATTCAGTTCACTGCTTAGAAGTGATCCATACCATCTTCTGCATTTAAGTAGTTTTTAAAGTACCCTATCATGTGCGAATTCGTTACAGATTTTTTTTTTTTTTTTTGGGAGAGAAGATTGATAGATTTATTTATTGATATATATTACAATCTGCCACACAGTTGTGGGCAATAGGTAATATTGATGAATGATCTCATACATACTAAAATTAAAAAAAAATAAATAAATAAATAAAATTAAATAAAAAAAAAAAACTCTCTTAAAATATATACAAACAAAAGAATAGACAAATGAACATAATCAGACTATCTGTATGAAAAATAAATAAATAAAATAACATAATGATAAAATAATATATACAATATTTACAGAATCGACCTGAGGATCCCTGAGCCCACTCTATCCCCCACGTGTGAGGGGTAGAGCAGAGCTCAAGAGATCCCAGCGCATCCCTCTCGCCGCATCACTGGTAATGGGCCAGTGGAGGCTGAGCAAGTGCGCTAAAGCCGCAAACACTCAACTTGAGTGGAGAATCTGACCATTGCCAGAACTCCAATTGTCCATTTTTTATTTTAATAAGTCCCTTGGCCACTGCCGTTTCAACCTTCTAGGTGGGCTGTAGGGATGGGTGGAACTAGATAAGGTTTGAACCAAAGGATTAGGATGGTTGGAAAGGTTTATATGGAATTTTGAGAATTTGGTTGGAAAGAGATCAAGGACAAAAGGGATTTGTAGGTCATGGTGTAGTGTTCTGTTGGAAACGTAGTAGGGTGCATTAACTATGGTTCTAAGGATTTTGGATTGAAAGGATTG
Source organism: Halyomorpha halys (assembly GCF_000696795.3). NCBI lineage: Eukaryota > Metazoa > Arthropoda > Insecta > Hemiptera > Pentatomidae > Halyomorpha > Halyomorpha halys. The sequence goes on along the minus strand of NW_027111148.1, from coordinate 1,452,712 downwards.
GATACGTTTGATGTTCGACGGTTTAGCCGTTACAGATTTAAAATTTCAAAATGAATATTATGGAACTAAAAAAAAAAAAAAAAAAAAAAAAGTCCCAGTATTTAAAAAAAATATTACACAAGATGGCCACAAATTGATCGAAATTGCATGCAGTGTTGAAAATTAACCTGTTAAATTGTTATGACTTAATTTGGATACAAATTAAAAAAAAATAAACCTACCTAAGACAAATATATCTTACTTTATCTATAATTTATTAAGTAATTTGCTATTAGAAATAATTTCTATTTTTTTTTTTCTTTTTCTTTTAGGGCGATTAATTTGACTTCTTACTTCAACAATTTATTATTATCAATTCTACATCATTAAAATAATCCTTTCCACATTTCCGACTGTCCGTCCATCTTCAGGTGCTAATTCTGATTCCAGTGACGCGGTGAGAGGGATGCGCTGGGACCTCAAACTGCTCTGCTTTGCCCCTCATTCGTGAGGGATCCTCACGTCGATAATGTGTGACTGGAGATTATTTTATTTATTTATTTTTATTATTATTCTATTTTATTTATCTATTATTTCGTGTACATAGTTCGATTATTTCTTAATCCTTCTGTTTGTAAATATTTAGAGAGGTATTTTATTTATTTTGTATGTATTTTTTATTTTTTTATTCTTATGTTATTTTACTTTAGTATGAATGTAATCAGTTATCACTATTACTTATTGCATGTTTATCACTATTACTTATTGCACCACGTTCTCCAGTAAGAGAAACTGAGTACTAACCAGTAAGAGATTTAAAAAAAAAATAAAAATAAATAACATTTTTAATAAATCTACATCAATAATATAATGCTTTGGACGTTTTGGGCTGTTCCTGCATCTACAGGTGTGAATTCTTTTTTATTATTTATTATATCAGGCATTTTCTTTTCCTAATTTTATTTATATTAATTTTCTTAAACAGTTGTTTAAAGATTACTTCTTGTATCATTTCTTAAAAAAAAAAAAAAATAGATAGTGTTTAAATTTTAAAAAAAATCTGTTGGAAATTATACAAAAATGATCTTTAAACAACCATTTAAGGAAATTAAAAAAGTATATTATGGAAAGAAAAAATAACAAAATAAAGAATAAGCGCCTCAAGTTGGACGGACAGTCCGAAATATCGAAAGCTCTATTGATTAATTTATTTAGTATTATTTTTTATTGATGTAGAATTGATTAAAATTGGAGTAAAAACGATATTTAATTGCCAAAAAAGAAAAGACCAGAAAACATGTCTATAATATTTATTGTTACCAAATATAGAAAAACTAATTTGAAGAACTGAAGGCACTTGAAGACTATAAAAGACATCATAAATGACGAAGGAAATGTGTGAAGACATTAAACAAACTTCAGCGAACGATGATATACTGATTAAAAAATGCAACTGAAATAATAAAAAGAGAAAAAGTGACATCAGTATAAATTTAATTTTTCTTCCTTGAGCAGTATATTTATATATTTTACAAAAAGACTAATGGATGTGTGTGAAAAGCAGTAATTATATGGAACTAGTAATATATACTAATGAGCCTTAAACGATAAAGGAATCTATAGGAATGAGTATTAACAGTTGAAATTGATAGGAACTATTTTAATGAATGGCGGACAGCAAACTTGAAAGTTAATGAAGCTACTGTTTCACGTCTTAATGAGACGAATCCTCAGGGGCTCACTTCATCTGCGTCGATACAAATTAGGGTCAGGAGGGAGAAGATAAATGCTGAGGAGCTGATTGGTCTGGGGAGAGGCAGTGGGTCCAGGATCTATTCCTGGAGGACAAGGTCACAGCTCCTGGAGAAGAGCTCTGGGCCTCCAGGAGACAGGGCACTAATAAATCCCGAGGGATCTAGCTTGGGACAAACATTAGTCTGTTACTGGAGATAAATGAGTGGCTTGTATTTCAAGACGAAAAATAATTCTCTGAAACATCAAAAGCTTCTTCGGTTGTTATAAACGTAAATATAGTTATTTCGATGGAATCATATCTGGGTTTTGGTAATTTTTAATTAATTTAGTATTAAAACTGAAATAATTAATGTTAATAATAATTCATATGTCAGCTAATAAGCTGCTGAGAGCAAAAGTGGTATAAGTTAAACCTCAAGTTTTGAGATATTCATTTTCTATAAAGTTTTCAATAAAGAATAATTTTTTATTCTTATTATTATTGGATTTTCCTGTAAAAACTTCATTTCAAGTTTTTACAAAACGCGCTCATTAATTATCAAAACATTTATTTATTATTATTTTTTTTTTTTATGAGAATTAATTTTCACCTTTTCATAAATACTTATCGTTCAAGGTTTAACAATAAGTCTTATTATTTTAAGAATCGGCGGAGAAGCCGCGTTCGAATCACGTTTAAACTAAAAAACACTTTAGGACAGGGGTAAGCGAATATAGGGGATTCAGTTTGAAGTTTATACTGAACCATGACAAAAAGTAATCTCAAACATTCCTCTAACGTCGGAAAAACAGAAGAATAAAATATGCTGACGTATGCATAATCGAATATAATAAATTTTATATGGCAACTAAAAAATTCGCAATCACAGAAATATTCATCCAAATCGGGGGAACTATTCCCTCGGTTATAACCAAATACATGGTTGATTACCAACTGACACGAAACCAACTTTTTTTCACGATATCTAGCGAAATTTTCAATTTTCTGGACATATTTTTTTTCATTCCCTATATGAATAAAAAACCGTATTGATTTTCCCCCTCTTGTTTTATTTACTAATTTTCTTTCTCAAATGTTTCTTTTCCAGGAACTATCCTTTCACTGCATATTTCTATTGTGTACGTAATTATCTATATATTTCAGGTTTAACGATTGATCTTGAAAATCTAATGCAAAATTTTGAATCTGAAGATATAATTTATTTTCTTATTTCCTATAGTGTGCATAGCTCAGTGGAAGTGGGTTTGAATTCGGCTCTGGCAGATAATTATTTTTTGTTTTACTGTAGCCGTGAGTCAGTCCACCTCGGCTTATTAAGTGGGTGCCCTTAAAATGGATAAAAATCTGGTGGTCGAGCGTGATTCTGACCCAATCTCCTCCTTGCACAACCTTTGTTTTAGTAAAAGTACTTCCCTACAAAGTACAGTACCCCTGACCCTTCGTGAGTTGTAGCTGTACAGTTTTCATTTTTTTTTTTTCTGAATGATTTTCCTATATGAACACAAAGCTTTCCTAGCTTCGGTGGCAACGAAGAAAAAGTGCTTATGAGCCAATACTAAATTCGATAGCATTTAAAAATGATCTAAGGATTTTATAGTCAAAATATATGATATTTTTATAAATTACTTTTTAAAATACTAAAATGATATTTTAACCAGTATTAAATAGGGTACCTAATTTTTATTTTTATTTATTTTACATAGTTAAGATTGCATTTTTCTATATCACATGAGTATGAATCCGATATAGATGAATACGATCAATCTAAGTAAAATAATTGTCAAATGTGAAATTATAGGAGATTGGAATTGTATAATAATATAAACTATTTATATTTATTTGTTAATTCTGTTTTTATAGACAAGAGCTCAATATATGGTATTATAATATTATAAAATATATTTTTATTAATAATTTTTTTTTTGAGTTTTGAGAATTACTAAAAGAAACTTTTTTGAAGTTACTTTTGAATGCAAAGATGACTATACAACCTCTTCCAGTTCTTTTCTAGCCAACTTAATCCTAAAATTTTGATTTAAATTAGATATTTTCAATAATATATTCTCATATAAAACTTTGAAACAATTTTATATCGTTTAATTTTATGATTCAGACCGTCCCGAAGGTGTAAATCGCCTAGATAAAGGCGCAGAAAATCTTATTAAAATTAAACGTCCCTTAACAATCTACCATCATTATTTGAGTACCGTGTCATTAAGATGACGGGTCAATAAACTAATGCTGCAATGTAGATGAGGGAATCTTACGAGAAATCAAATCTTCAAATGATTTTGTTCTTAAGGTTTGCTCAACATTACAAGTTTAATGCGTTTAAATAATTAAATTTAAAGTTTAAATAATTAAAAACCGTAGACAATTTTTTTTCTCGCGATTTTACTAAATGATGCGGATGTTTATCAAAATAACTGTCCACAAATTTTCGTTATTTACCAAAATGACGAAAATTAAATAATTTTTAATTAGATCTCCTATTAGGGTTCTTAAATTGAAATTATCTGTTACCACTAGACATAGACTAGAAATATACTTTCCAGAATTAAGTGCTAAAGAAGGTCTGGTAGAGGTTAAAAATTGAGTAAATAAAACATCATTCGTAAACGAGTTTTCAAATTTCGTTACGAAATGCTCAAAAAAAAGAAATAATATAAATGAATAAATAGAGGATGTTTATCGTTCCCTGAACATTTAGTTTGTATAAGAAGGAAACTCCGAATCAGAACTCACTTCTTTCAAACTCTATATTCACAAGAGGATTATTTTCAATGCAATCCGCATGAAATGTTTGGCTTTCATGAAATGATCATAACCTCCCCCTTGGTAGAATATGCTTCGTAATTTATTATATACTTTATAAATCATTTAAATACAGTTATCGTTAAAAATACTAAAACTTTCTCGATTAATGAATTATTCAGTAGGAATATTAATACGTTTTGTTAGATATGAAAAGCGCTGACATCTCGACTACCATAAAGTGTATTTCTATTCATTATTCCACCTCGATATGAGAACCAAGGCGGTGGTACCAGGTCCGGGAGGGTATGGAGCGAAGGAGCGAACTCGGTGGCAGATTGCGCCTTACCAAATACAGTAACCTGGAATATCCTCTTGTAACGCCTCGCTGTAACCCGATCTCCGCGGTTACCATCTGTCGTGGAAAGTTGTTCCTTTCTGGAATGAAAGTCAGTGTTACCTTTATGGAGTAGGTACGGTAGCTTGGGCGTTAGAGTTGTGTGCTATGGATATCTCAGCTTGCATTCCATCTTAGAGAATTAATTAATTTATTAACAAGGTTTAGAGGTTCGAAATTCTAGACCGTTTCCCATGGGAGCATTCATGAATAAGTTCCTAATTCATCCCCTCAATTATTAAATCAATTAAAATCATTAACAAGACTCGAGTATTAACAGGCCCCTCCTCGATCGTATCTGATTACAGGAGCGATGACGAATCAACAGTTCCTGCCTTCGCGAGTTCCCATCCAATCTGGTTCTCGTTTGGAGAAAGTAGCTTTGAAAAAGCGTCCTAGAAGCCGAGGTATCCCCTCGGATTTTAATTAGGCTTGACATTTGAGTTTAATTCAGCTGGCTGTGGATTTGCATATTAATGCGGCGGGGGCTCTTGGAGGAAAGTGAAAACAGAGGGAGCCCATGGTGCTGGGGAACCGATGCTTCCAACTAGCCAACCGTAGCGTCTTTCATCTAACCCTCTCTAATCAAGAGCTAGGCCTATCCAAGCAACGATGACTAATTGTCCCATCTACATCTATGCTACATAAATGCAATGCGGAATAGGAAAAATAAGCTCAGAGCAATAGGTTGAAAGACAGTAAACATTTTATAAGCAAACGAAAAAATAAGTACGCAACACTTAAAATACAATTGAAAACAAGTAAAAATACGTATATTGTTAGAAGTAAGAATGGATAAAACTTCGGTGATATAAAAAGAGAAAGGAATACGTTTGAAGGCGTTTAAGTATGTATGATCGATGATAAACAGCAAAAACTTAATTAACAGGAAATAAATGCGATATTTACACATTAGCAACATTATTTTATCCTTTTGGTGTTTTTCTAACCCTTGTTCCCAGATTTTAGGTCAATCGTCACACCAAAACGATACGATAGACTATTTGTGGCGCCCAGTCGAAAAACATGGTAAATGATTTTTTTCATAAATTGAAGTTTTAGCATCACCAGACTTTTTAAGGCTAATTCCATAAATTTTAGAAAGAATCTTTAGGAAATTTGATTATTAAAGAGAATAACGTTGATATTAAGTAAGTAACTCCAGTTTGAACATAATTAGCAAACATTTTGGCACCATAATTTTTTTTAATTTTGTCAGCTACAATTGTTTTACGACCGAATGCCTCATTTATTTAAGTTTGTTGATAGTGATTCTAAACAACTGGTATTCAAACTTTTTTGTTATATATTATATTATAGAATTATGATGTTAACTATAACTATAGAAATTAAACCATTATGACTATAAAAAAAAAATGTTAATGCCAGGATCGTATGACAATTAATGCAGCCAAAATGTCCCGTGTGCAATAAAATATAATATGTAAAAATAACTGTATAGTTCCCGTTTTCTTTTGTTTTTATTTATTGTTAATAAACTTTCAACTACACGGTGTTCACAATCAAGGGCGTACCCAACAATCAAAACTAGAGAAGGCAAGTCACAGTCATTCATGTTGAAGCATTTCAGCACGGAAAAGGCGAATAAACCAAATTTTTAAGACAATTATATATAAATATAGCAGTGCTTTATTAGTTATTGCAATCATTTGCTGGAAAAAATTTAATTTTTATTAAATCAATAATTGTTTTTTTACTTCCACGCTCACAATCATTACCTAAATTCGAAATCGTTTTGGGGGGAAAATAGGCACAAGATAGAAAAACTAGAACTAGTTACTCGTATTTCTGCATGTATCTAATTTTTTTAACCTACCAACTTCAATATATCTTCGTAATAGACCTAGCTTTGAAAATTTGGGTATATCATTGGAAAGCTCAGGAAATGCAAGTATTATGAAATTTCTATGATCGTACCTCAAAATTTCATTTCCTGCAATTCTACGGGGTATTTATTCATTTTTACTTTGGCTGCTACGATCGCTTGAAAAAGTATTTTCCTTCAAATTGATTACTATCTTAAAGAAAATTCTTTTTGGAAATCCCAAAAATGGTAAAAACATAATTAACTTTTAAGTTATAGCTGAAAATTTGAATATTTTATAGGAAATAACTGAGTTTCTTGAAAAAAAAAATCCTATGTTGATTGCGCACTGAGATACTGAGGTGAGATGGTTGGAATGCAACTTCATTTTTGGTATAATATCTCTGATTTAATAACTGATATTTTCTCCTGAAACACTCATGGTACTAATGCAGATATCATTAGATAGCTGATAGATCATTTTGTATTATTATGATCCATTAATATATCTGTAATTGCTCAATTGATTTCATAGATCATTTTCTTTCTCGGCCAGGAACGAACACCTTCAAAGTGATGGGAAGTATTATTTCTGTTGTGGGAATAACGGTTACTGTCGCCGGAGGCTGCTGCTGTGGCCAAATATTTTTAGCACTCTCCAGGGCTCCGATCCCACACTGTGCTGGAAATTGCCCTCTCAACTTTTTGTCCCTCGGCCGCTCGATATAAATAATGAATGAACCGCGGAATAATGAATAATGAATAAAACCTGGTACAGATAAAGAGTAAAAAACCAAAAAAAAAAAACTTTTTCTTAAAACAAATTTCATCGCATGACTTTCCTTATAAATATGTAACTAGTTTGAGAAGCTGCTTCCGGAGATAGTATTGGAAATATGTAAAACATATTGTTTTGTATCTTGATAGACTAATACGATTAACAAAAAATAGAGGAGGATTTTCGTATCAAACTTTTGGAAGTGGATTATTGATATTACTGTATATTACCATTCTAATTTTCCTAAAAATAAAATCTTTACTTTGAGAAGTGGATATGTCAATTTTTAATCAAAAAAACAAAATAACTCCTCATATACACGTTAAAATATCTAAGTCCACCATAATTAGACCAAAAAATACTGACTTATGAATGAAATTGGGTTAATTCTTAAAAAGCGTATGTGTAGAGCGTAAATAAGAGATGGTTTTATTATTTAAAGATTTTACCAAAATAAACAAACAATACATTTCTTTCAGGAGCGTGTGTTGGATAATTTTTTTAAATAAGAAAACTGTAGGACAATGGAGATTGAATAAGAACAAGGCAAGTCTTACCAAACATAAATATTTCTCGAACTGCACAAGTATTTCTCAAAATACTAAAACAATACGTAAGTATCACACAAAAAATAAAAGTAACACATAATTATTACTAAAAATTACAAAAGTATTAATCCAAATATAAAGAAAATTCATAACTACTAATCAAAAATACAAAAGGAATACGTAAGTTTTACTCAAAACTCAAAAGTAATTCATAAGTACTACTCAAAAATACAAACGTAATACGTAAGTTTTATTCTTATCTAAATCTCGAAATACAATACTTATGTTAGTGGATACGATTTCGATAAAAAAGAGAAAATAACCTCTGGATTCCTAATATGCGTACGCCACTGATCTCATCCATTTTAACCCAATTTAATGTAGTCTTTGATTCAGACACATCACTTCTCCCTTGAACTCATGTTTATAAGAGCGGCGTTAAAGAATTATTTTTTTCGAGTTAGTAGTTATAATAATAAATTATATCTACTCCGCTGCCATACCGTTTAAACTATCGTGGTGGGGTATTTTATTTTTTCCGGTAAAAGTAAAGTTATTAACAAAATATAGGCATTTATGCTGAGTAGCTAAGAAAGTCTACTTTTCCTTCATAGTATGTCAATCGATTTGTCTCTTTCTGAAAAATAAAAAAAAATATTACTGAATCTATCTGATGAATAATAATTGATGATTATAATTATTGATATAAATGATTTTTATTCACAAAATATTTAAAAAAAAAAAAAAATGAGTATTTCAGTAAAGTAGATATATATATTTTTTTTTTTTTTTATAAACGAACAAATCATATTCGTTTATAACTTCGTCTGAAACATTTAAATACAATTTAAAAAAATAAAATAAAAACTGAAAATTATTGAACATGATTTATTTGTTCATATAATCCTGCATAACTTTTTAATTTTTATCCAATTCTTATGTTAATACAACTAAATATTCGCTCTTTTTACCTAGATTACCACTGTACTTAGTTTCAATGCTATTTTTTAGTTTTTCAATATTTGAAATATTGATTACAAATAAGGAAAAACTTTTCGAACCTATTATTTTATGCAGTTTTTAGAGCCCTGACCCCACCAAATTTCGTGAGATTGCTTGATTCGTGTAGAAATTATTTATATATTTTTTATTTTTAATATACTGGAAGGCGAAAATATTAGGCTAACAAATTTTATTTTCAAATTTTTCTCGAAAATTCGTATTTAAGCGTTTCTTGAGGTACTCAAAACGAATATAAACTTTTCACTCCCAAACATCTTTTACCGCACCTATATTACCACTATTTATCGAAATATTAGTTTCAAATTAAGAAGAACCACTGAAACGTTTTATTTTATATCTCCGGTTCTAATTTAGTTAGATCCAGTTTGCGTCCTTTGGTCCAGAGAGAAAGAAATACTTTATTCATTCATGCTGCCCAAATACATCGGGTTGCTACATTACACAGCATACTGATCAATCCGTGACTGGACAAATATAAGTTACATATTTTTACATGATATGATATAATACATAGATAACATTTTTTTTTCTTCCACAGTTTTCTTTTACTTTTCTTTTACAATTAATACCAATCTACAAACTAACTACAAGTTTTTCGATTTATTCCTTTTCTTTTTATTTCCCTTCCATTTCACAACCCCTATTTCATTTGATCAACAAATTCCCCTATATAGAACCCTAAACCACCAAGTTTCGTTTAGATTGGTTGAGTCGTGTTCAAGTTATTTGTATTTTTTTATCACATATGTTTAGATAATATAATAGATGTAATAAGCAATTAATAAAATCATTAATGCAATGTATAAATAACTTAATATAAATATATTAATTTAAATTAAACTTTCAATTGTATTCGATTAATCTATCTACATCCCTAAATCTAGCCGTTACGAAGTATTGTTGGGTCTGCTAGTTCATATATAATATTACTATCCAAAATTGGTACAAACTTTTCGCTGTGGTATATAGACATACATTATTCACTAGGTAGCCTTAATTCCACTTTTGAAGACTATCTGTTTCCTGTTGCATTCAATTCGCTTATTGCTTTACTGAAAACTTAATACCGCCCCATACCCCGTGGGCAGTAATGATTGTGGTGCTCCTCTACCCTAGCGTTGGTCCCTATCATGCTCCGTTAGACGAAACCGCAGGGAGAGTTGGAGCGGTTGTTCCAATCCTTCACTTTGGCTCCGGAATAATTTAGCACCTCTCTACCGCCGAAACCGAGTGAATGACTGTTTAAACACCAAAACTGTACACCTGGATGGCAGCTGTAAATTTCCACAGTGTCTCATCAATTAGTAACATGTTCTAACTCGCTAATTCCTACGTTCCTTCCGGGTTCCAAAAAGTGAGGGGTGGAACAGGGCTATGTCACCAACCGATATCCGTAGTCTTGGATCAGATAATATGAAGTTTTAAAAAATTTACCAAACTTAAATTTATAATTCTTAAATAATCGATGTATACCTTTTTTCATGGCGTTTACTAATTTTTATAATTGAAATTCCCAACTAGGAACATTTTTACAAATATACAAACAGAAAAACCCTTCATTAAAAATGTTGTGCTGCCCAACTGCATTGGATTGCCTCATCCACAGTTTAATTATCTGATCATTAAAAATTAAATTATTATTTTTTTAATGTCCTGTTAATTCTACAATGTTTGTATCTTGTTTATTTTATTTAGCCCTGACGAAGCCCTGCAAAGTGTGACAAAACGTTGGTTAGCAATAAATAATTTTTTGTTACTATTTTAATACTTTTATTGACCGCCACCCGGACTTTATTCCTTCAATAATAAATATAAAACTTATAATTATTAAAAAAATATTAATACTAAAAAAAGTTAATAAATATAAAACATACAAATATAGAAAGTGATAAATATAAAATTATATAGAATTGTTGAACCAACATTATAAATCAACGCGTACAAGAATCATCTGCTACATATCTACTTTAATTATTTATAAAATTCTAGTTTTATAGAAATATGTCAATTAATTATAAAATGTCAATTATTAAAAATTATTGTCCGACCAGATAACATCTATCAGTCAGTGCCAAAATAACACATATAAACATGAGTAAAATATAATTTTTACATTTTTGACTATTAGGGCGTTGTGGAGGCTATACAATTTTCAAGCTAGATAAGTACGATATGAATCCATCCCAAGTGATTCAACTAATAATTTAATTAACAACAACTATGAAAAAAATT
>NW_027111148.1:1414474-1441370 GCF_000696795.3 Halyomorpha halys | reverse complement strand
ATAATCGTGGAATTAAATGGTAGTAGAAGAAAACAGTGAAAGATGAAATATAATATCATGTAGGTAAGAAGATATGTATAATATAAGATATGCAAGTAGTGTCTAAAAAACTGAAAAAACAAGTATTGAATCTACAAATTGAACAATATGACAGAAAATGAAATATAGTGAGTAACTTATATCTGAATTACAGTGTGAGTATTAACTTATATACTTATACCTAAAAATATATATATACAAAATAGGAAAAAGGTAGAATATGGAGAATAGGAAAAGAATAATGTAATAATTATGAGAACGAGGAAAGAGACTCACGTTATAGTGTAGAAGGTGGGCCTAAAACTGATTGATTTTTAGAAAGTCTCACCAGAGAGGGCGACGGACAGACAAAGGATTCGCTAGAAACTTAACTTAAGAAAGACCGTTATAGCACAACAGTTGATATGACATGCCAATGATGAAAATAGAAGTCAAGTTACAGATTAAAAAACATAAAACCGGTGATGTGTAAAATTATGGAGCCCAAAGGTCAAAAATTATTAATATTAATTTTTATTATAATAATAAAAATAACTCAACTATAACTGAATAACTCTAACATAAACATCAAACTCAAAAACTCAAAATAACTTCAATAATTGAATCTAAGAATAAAGCAGTGTATTAAAAAAAACTATATTTTTATTTAGAATTAAAATATATAGATCAAGAATTATTGTATCTTTAATTTTAGTGCTGAAGTTAATATATACTATTTTTTAAAAAATTATAAATGTGTGAAGGTCTGGCATTAAAAAAATTAAATTATTACGTTTAAATCACTGGATACATTAAGAAGTTCACACATTTTAATTTGAATTTGAAATAATAAAACAAATCCGAAATCCAACTTCTATAACTCGTTTGGAGGCTTCGCTAAGAGAGATGAGGATAACGCTGAACCGCTCTAGAAAAGGTCAGAGTTCCTTGACCCAACCCACACTGCCCTATATTTAAAATAGTGCGTGCTAAATTTAGTTAAAGTCTTTGCCTGTATAATTACTTATACATATACATATACGCAAGCATATTCCAATTTACAAAACATTTGCGGTGATAGTTATAAAAAATAACATCTTTTTGCATTAAACGACTTAATTAAAATTGTAATAAACGAATTATTTAAATTGGAAAATTTATTTTATATTTTAACAACCTAACACACCACGGATTATCCCTTTTTTATTTAAAACTTATGTTGAAATAATAAAATATACCACACTGAAGGGCAATTAATATTAAGCCTGTACTAAATCATATCATATTAAATATATATAGAAAAGTAAATAAATAATAATTAAAATAAAGTAAATAATTATATACTAAAATGGATAAAAATAATGATTAAATAATATGTACACATCACAAATACACACAGGCAGATAAATGAATTGAATAATAGAAAAAAAAACATGGACTTTATTCTTAATTTTAGGGTTAGTCATAATGGTACCTTCAATTTTTAGTTTTTATTGTTAGCAGGTTACTGTTTTTATGTTCTTGCAGAATATAAACCCCATTTGTATGTAGGTGAACGTTGCAGGTCTGAGCCAAAAATATCCTTTTAACGACAACAATAAACTTTGAATTTGAAATACATTTTATTATCCTTAATTTCAGCTCATAAAAGAATTTCAAGGCTCAATGGTTTTCTTCTATAAATGGCAGATAACAAAACATACTGAAACGTAGAATTTGAAAAACAAAAAATAGTTTTGTTGAGTTAATAATATTTTAATAAAGAGAAGATATTTGAAAAGATATGTATTTAAGTATAGAAAAAGAAGAAATAGTAATGCTCAAAATTTAAAAAACAGTGCTCATAGTAATTATTAATTTTTTATTACTTAGTAATAAAATGAGTATGAAATAAATTCCTGGTTTTCCCATCACCTGGATCGGATTTTATATTTATTATTTTAAATTTAATAGCAAAACTTGAACAATCTGTTTTCTAAAAAATTGAGATTTTGTGTCTTATTATAGGAAACCACTTAGCCGAAACATTATTTGATGTGCTAAAATGAAAAATAATTAAATTTCCTTCAAATTTCTCTGGTCTGGAGAATATTTTGACGATATTTCATAAATTAAGAAATAATTTTGAGCGCCTAGGAGACAAAAAAGGCAATAATTTTGGTTTCTAATATGGTCATTAAAAGCAAAACAGCAGTCAGCCTCGTAATTTAGGAGTTATATAAACATATAAGAAACGAATGCTGTCGTTATCGTACAATGTATAGAATCAAAATTTAATTGTTACGAAATAAATACACAAAACAAATATTTATTTGTTGACCTGTATAATTGATAATATAATATAATATACCTATTAACTAAAATGTTGACAGTATTTGTGTTATGAATTTTGTCATATCTATAAAAATACTTAGCAACTGGAAAAAAAAATGAATTAATTGGGAATAATTTAATTATATCTCAGGCTTTGTAGTTTTTTAAATTTATTTTTAGCCAGTTTACAACTCTAGGTGTTCAAAGAAAACTTCTATTCTAGCTAGAGAACGCTGCAAAATAAAAGTCAGTCCGCACCGGATTCGAACCTCTTCTGATACGAAATCGCTAATTGTGTGTCTTAAAACGATCTGCCATCAAACATAATTTTTCTTATTAAATCACACTCAACAGAAAAGGTGTTAAAATTAACTTGTACACGCAAAAGAGAAGCATGTGAATTAGTGTTGTGTAGTTGTAAATAATCGAAAATCTATTTATTGTAGTTTCGCCATTATGATTCTGTGCAGGAAATATGTTTGCCTTACCGTTATTAATAATTGCACTGCGATGAACAGTTTATTTATATTTATAAAGTAGTTTATAAGATATATGAATTATTAATTGAGCCTCTAATGGGCTGCTTGGGTAGAAGCGGAATGTTATAAAATAAATAAACGGTTTATTTATTAGTTCATTTCATCACGCAATCGCGTTTAGTACCAGTTAGTTTTTAAGCCTAAATTTATATTTGTTTTTCCTTATCGTCGGCATGAACAAGATCAAGATGGCTTCTCACACGACCGCGACGGACGGCCATAATGAACGGCAATAAAACCGTTCTAGCGAATGTTTACCCGGAGCTGGATAAACGGCCCCGGCCACAGGTATTATTCACAGGGAAGACAAACAACAGCAATATAGTGGAACAAGAACAGTTGTGGTCTGTCTGCGGCAACAGGGCTGTCATCCATCACCACTTCAACGATATCTTCGTGACTCCAGGAGATGAGCTCCTTGGTGATTGTATTCGTCCGCGGGGAGTACGTTCCGAGCAAAATGATTCTGTAAGAGAGGGGAGGGTCGAATTTGGATTCCTTTTGTCTGAAGGATCATTTGAATAATTACTTTACTGGATTATTCATAGTTCATGTTCATGGTCCTTTGATTTATTCATGTCTATCCTTTACCGCACTGTATACAGATTGCCATAAGACTGTAATTGATTGAGGTTACATGTTAAGGTACAAATACCTTATAATTTTAATGTTCGGTGTGGTGATTTAAATTTCTTTTTTTTTTTTTAAACATTTGTAGTTTTAAAGAATAAGAAAGTTTAAAAAAAATTACAAAATAAAAATAAAAGAAATTGAAAAAATACAAGTAAATACACAGAAATTACAAATAATCATGAAATAAAAAATAAAATGCAATTAACAATTTTTGTGAAATTCAGGTTTCACGTATTGTTTATATTTAAGTATTATCTTATACTTGGCTCGGTTGTGAGTGTATCTTATTAATAATGTCTGGCAGTAATCTCGGTAAAAAATTAAATAATTTTTATAATAAATTATACTTGTTTATTGACTCATGACTTTTTGACTTATTATGACTTCTGGCCACATTACATATAGCATCGGAAGAACGAGATAATTAGATTTTTTTTTTCAAAAATAAGTAACAATACTTTCTAATAGATTTTCGAATAGAGGAAACAAGTTTTAAGTTTCAAATAGAATAAAAACAAGCGAAACGGCCCAAAGTCGCTTTTCAGTCATTAGTATAAAGTGTATAGAATAGGCGGAATCCAAGATAATCTCTTTTTTTACTAAACATTCAGGAAAAAGCCATACAGCTCGTTCTCACTTGCAGTCTTTATTTGGTATGATAAAGGTATAAAAGCAAATAAATATGAATTTGGTTCTTCAAGATCTCCAGCTTCAATTCCTGTCTTATACATATTATTATCACCATACTAATGTTTTTAAGTTGAAATCACAGGTATAGCTCTGGATAGGGGCGGAATAAGTGATTATAGGGTGTATTACTGTTTTGTATAGGATTATTTTTTTTTTTATCATTTAGAAGTTATGTTATAATCCTATTATTCAACCCCTAGGGGTTGAATAATGGAATAAGTTTATCCCAAAATTGGATTATGCTGAAACATTAAAGGACGCCAGGGAATATGGGACTAATAGATTCATGGATGGGCAGCTATAAAGTTTGATAGAGCAGAAACTACACGTACTGTCCGCATCGGAAGACGACTCCCGCGGGAGGTATATTCATGCCCGCTTGTGTTCAACTGCCCTGGTATTTCTTCTCCGTTATATGGATTCAAATCAACAATTTTGAGGATAAAGTTTTGAAAGGTATAACTTAAATTCTGGAATAAAAAAATCACTGGGTTAGGATTCACATATTTCACAAAAAATCCTTGGGTTCGTTGTGAAACAGGATTTTCAGAAAACATACAGAGTTTTTTCCTATTAATTATTTATTTATCAGTGTAAATCATAACACATTTCTTCTAAGGTGCACTATTCTCTAATCTCAGAGGGTTATTTAAATATTACAACGTTATGATAGAAACGGTGTGTTTCTATAAATTCACTAATAAGTGAAATTATTTAGTATGACTTAAAAAAAGCCCCCCCCTCAAAAAAAAATCAAACATTACTAATCACTCTATCTCTCTCTCTCTCTCTCTCTCTCTCTCTCTCTCTCTCTCTCTCTCTCACCCTTTTTCTCCCTCTCACCCTGTGTCCGTTCCCCCTTTCTTTTCTTCCCGTTTTTAATAGATTGTAGAACATAAGTATTAGGTCAAAAACAGAAAATACGAGCTTAAAATACCCGAAGTCACTTTTGAATCATTTAAGTTCAAAGAATAGGCGAGAGTCCAAGAGAAACGTTTTTACTGAACATTCAGGAAAAATCAAATATCCCATTGTTTACATGTAGTCTATATATGGTATGCTTAAGTTGAAAAATAAATATGAATTTCGCTTTGCAAGATCTTGAGCTTCAACTTCTTGTCTTCATATCTAGGACTCCCTCTATCTTCATCTGCGCCTGTTTTGTCTGGAAGCATTCCAATTCTAGTAACAGATCCACCCCTAATTTTAAACAGTCTACCAATTTATGCGAGAAAGAAGACAACACAGAGAACGATTCCCAAGGTAGTGAAGTGTCTGTACATGAATTGCAGATAACGACTTAATTTATTCGTTTAATCCTCAAATAGAACTCGAGGAAATGATAAATCAACTCTATTCGTTTATATAAATTCAAATAGGAACAATATAATTTCCATTAGAAATTTAAATGTGGTCCACTTGATGATGGAGTGCAGTGCTGAGTGTATAATGATCATACAGATCGCCACTCACGCTGGTCGTGGTGCACAAGGCCTCGAGTTGACATTTACTCCTTCACAATGGTGTTTACAGGAAGCTTTGGATCTGATCTAGCTCTGAACTGACCATGTATGAACAGAATATAAGGTAAATGTGTGTGTATCTGTCTGAAGTTTATGGATCACCCGTCAATCAAAGTGACTGACATTAATATCCAATCATTATTAATTATATAATAGTTTTTCTTGAGACTAGATCTAGAAAGAAGGAAAATAGCCATAGATATGTCAAACGCGAGTAAATGTATTTCTTGTACAGTAATGATTAAATAAAAAAAAAAAACGATTCCACAATCAGGAATAGCGTTAAATTGAAACCTGTAATTAGCAGAGTTAAAGTCATATATAATAATTAAAATGTAAATATTTTGTAATCAGTCGTAGTGTTTATTTTAGTCCAATTATTCTTATTTATATAACTTTCATTAAAATTTGCTTATTTGAAAAAAAAGGCATGTATTTATATATTTTTAAAAATTAAATGTAAAAGAAACAGTTGCTAAGAGTTATTAAACTGTTGCAAAGGCGTTGCCTAGCAACAGGCGGACCATCTTCAATTTTATGAATCTACTGAAGTTGATACTAATTAGTGTTCATTATAACCAGCTCTGTCTGCATTCAGTTGTTATTATTTTTTGGACACTTGGAGTGTTTTAGTTAAAATTACAGTCCGGAACCAGAACGTTTCTACTTTTTTTAGCCATTGACTTGAATATGAGTCGTCCGTGTGTAGTTGGTCAGATATCATCACCAGACCTTGTCTGCGTAAATTATTATTAGAATGCCGTATGGACGTGGGCCCCCCAACGTTTGAAGAATTGGAAAAGATCGTCTTTGACCTTTTGGAGAGGATAATATTCTCTTCAGGAGCCATTTCGTCTCTTGCCCATCGGAGTCGTTCGTTAGTATTTATTCCATATTTCCTAATTTTGTAAATTTGTTTCTTTCAATTCATAATTTGTTTGCTAATTTTATTTTTACCAACATTCATTTCTTATTTATTTTATTTTATGTTTTTAATTATTTGATTAGCCAAATAAATAGATAAATAAATGTTTATATTCTGAGTCAATATTTTTCTTTTAAAGCTTTCCAAAAAAAATACATAGCCAATTTGAGGTGGTGAGATTTAACATGTAGAGTTAGTTATCTTCATGTGTGAACAACAACTTCTTGGTCCAAGAGTACTGACTATCTCATGATAGATTTTCTCAAGAAAGAACAGAAAGTTCTAAATAGCGTGCCTACTTTAAAGAGATACGATCTATGGATCTCTACCGTACCACGGTGTTAGATCGTACGTTATTTGGTTAGGTTGCCAATGAATTGATTCCAAAGGAACATAACTTCAATATTATCATCATTATAGTATTCTTTCCATTCACTTAGGGATTTCATAAAAGTTAATTAACCAGATAGCAAAAAAATTACGAGTACCAAATAGTTATGTTTTCTATCCAATTTTCTCCCGATGACGAAAGATGAGGTACCACTGCATAGAGAGTGCTATTAGTTCGAAATATGTTTAATTGCTTGTCCAATTGTTTTATTTATTATTTGTTTTCCAAGAGGTCAAGCAAGTTATAACAGTGCTGTGATTAGATAATATAATAGAAATTAATTTAAAAATGGCTGTTCACGTAGTATAATTCGATAGTTTGAAGATAGTATGTTTTATTTCATTTGGCTAAAAGGCTCTAATTAAGCTAGGGATAGAAGATAGTAACTTTCATCTCAGGGCTCGAATTAGACGAAACTCTCGGTACACAAATCAGTTCAAATTTTGCTCTCTTATCTACGAGAAGTTTAAGCAAACTGATTTATTTTCATATATTTTTACAAATAGCTCTCATTACACAAGTAAATATTAGATGATATTATTAGAAAAGTAAATTAGGAAAGAATCAATGAGAGAAGATGGGTAAAAGGGAAGAAAGATTTTTTTATTAAATTTCACCCTTTTCGAAATTAATAACTTTCATGGATAAAGAAATTTTAATTAAACAATGAACTTCAAAATAGACTGATTAAAATTTACAGCCAGTTATTTTTAGGAAGAATTATTAAAATTTGTAAGGACGTAAGGTTAAGGCCGCTGATGTATGCGGTTGCCCAGCTTCCTTGACTTATAATGGCGAGATATTTTATCTCTGCGAGTTTAAGGCACATTAATTCCACAGCACATAAAGTTTACTTTTTAACTTTGCCAGTTGATAAAGGTAACTTTTAAAAAACAGCTTCATGGATTAATAACCTTAAATAATAATAAACTTCACGTTTGGAATAATAATTTATCAGGTGAAAAACGAGTATGAAATATATTCTTTAATATTTATAATTATTTATATCAATGTTTCTGAAAGTATAGCCGAGAAACTGTTTCAAACTTGCTTCGCTTTGATTATTACGGACTTCGTTTCAAAATTACCTAAGCATGTATTTCTGTCTGAATATTTAAGTATTTCGGCGACTGAAGAATCTGTTATCCCCTGGATAGAGTTCCCTTGACCAATAGATCATGCCTCTGTGTCATATTCATATTGATAATATTAAATTAAAATAGATACGACTATTGCAACATTTACTAGACAAACGGTCTAAATTGCCAATCCATTACAAAAGACTGATCTACATGACTATTATAAGGCCTATTTGGACATACGGAGTTGAGCTTTGGGGCTCCACTAAACCATCAAATTCCTCCAGAATCCAATCCTTACAGTCCAAAATCCTTCGTAAAATCCTTAATGCTCCTTACTTTGTCACAAATCAAGTCATCCATCAGGACCTCAATGTTCCATATGTTGCCGATTTGGCCAGAAACAGATACCGTTCCTTCCATAATAAACTTCTCAACCACCCAAATCCACTTGTCTCTAACCTGGCTTCTCCTTCATTACCTAATAATCCTCCTAGGCTTCTGAAAAGAAGATGGCCTTGAGATCTCCTCCTCTAGAAATGTTATTGGAGTTCTATCAGTGGGTAGATTCTCCACATGTTTTTATCATGTCACTATGTTACCTACAGCAAATTTACTTGTTGTATATATGTGTATACAGTTGTAAATAACAATAAATAAATTATTAAAAAAAAAAATAGATACTTTTTTTCTTCTATGCCCCATGGAGGTATATATGGAGGGTAAGTAACAATATAAGGTGAAATCTCTTTTACAACATTTCAAATGCATTGTAGAAGAAGGATAAGGAAAGGGATACGCCTGGAAATCGGAATGAGTCCTCTACCTGATTTCGTTTATGTCTATTGTCAGTAAGTTACTACATGCGTTTCAGCCACCTTTGCGTCATAAATTCTATTATATAAATATATAATATTATAAATATCAAATATATATTATATACATATACAGATAAATTCTGTCATATTCGGTAGTTCGAGTTTCGTATGTATATCCATCTTTGTTCTTTGAAGTGAAATTTGTCTCACGGTACACCAGAGCATACGATGGAACTGTTGCAGCCTCTTAGCCGTTAAAGGTTAGCATAAGTTCTCCACTTTCTCTTAATTTTAATGTTGTATTTATATTGTATGTACATTGAAATGTATTGGGATAGGATCCTTTTGTACTATCATTATCATATGCTAGAACAAACTAAGTAAATAATATTTCAGAAATGTGCATTTTTTATTAACTTGCATGGTCGGAATAGAATTGAGCGTGTATACCGCGTATACTATGAAAAATTAGTCAAAACTTTGTGAAATCATGTTATTAATATCACAGGGATTATTATTTTCAAACTATCGAAAAGTGTGCTGCTTGCAGCTGCTGTTTTTTTTTTTATCCCTTTTCCTCATGGAGCCTATGTCTAAGGATAACACCATGCAGTTTGATCCATCCCCTACTATAAATCTACCATTATGAGATAACACTAAAGAGGATTTTTAGCTTAAATGATCAAATCATCTACAAATTTAAACATAAACCGGGAAACAGGTTTGTTAATTCAAATAATTTAGTTGCTTGTACTCAGTTGAGACTGAGTCTGTTTGCGTGTGTCTGCCACCTTTGTGGCCGTACTATTGGTATCAGTGTCCTAAATAATGGGGGGGGGGAGAGACTGACAAAACATTTGATGTGTCTCCTCGAAATAAATTTTATCACAGTTAGTAGTTCAAATGTCGTATGCATTTGGTCCGTCTTTGCTGTTTGGAGTGAACTTGTCTCACTATAGCCTCAGTATACCGTTCTGAAACTGTTGGAGCCTCTTGGCCCTTGAAGGAGGTTTCTTGATCAGCTTGGGTGCTCCGTAGAGCAGGGCTGGCCTCAGCACATTTTGTAAATCATTAATTTGAGGCGGAGAGAAACATTGGAAGAAGTTAGCAGGTGATTAAGCCTGTAATACTTGGTTCTGACCTGGTTGATCTTATTAAAGTTGCGAGCTAGCGTCAGGTGTCTATCAAAGGTGACTTCCAAATATACTATCCTACATGCTGGTCTGTTCTCGTACCCGTTAGCAATACTTACCCTCACTATATATTCCATTTGTAGGTAAGTGAAAATAGAAATGTAGTCGTTAATTTGCAAATTAAGGGCGCTATATATTAATAAATATAACTTTCTTCTAAAGGATACCTAAGAATAATAAGGATGAAACATAAATATATTGAGAGGAAAGTAGTTGTATGTTAAAAATAGTTTTTATTTTTATTTTGAGGTGCTAAAATACCGGTTTAGCTTTAAGATTAATTCCGATTACACCGGGAATAATGGATGACTATGTCTACGATCGAAGATACAACATTACTTTACAAGACGTAAACAGGACGATCACAGAAATGACTGATAAGCCTTGGCACCAGACACTCCCCAGGGAGCGGCATAAGTCACGAAAGGAGCCAAACTCCGGACGAAAACAACTTTTTTTCCTCGGACTAGTAAACTGGCCTCATCGCCGATAAAACGGGACATACAGAGGCTGGGAATAAACTTGTCGCATTCTCGACCAGCCCTCTTTCCTCTCTCTCCCCCCCCCCTCCGATATATTGCCTTAGGCTTTGGTAAACATCTACGCACCATCGCTTTGTTCTAGGTCAGCTCTGTCTTCTTGTTTATCGGGGTTCTCTTTGTTGGAAAATAACAGGACTTCTAGCATTACAGCCAAACTTCATTAATATTATAATGGATGTAAAAGAGGAATGTGATTCATACAAATGTAAAAATTAACAATAAATAAATAAAAAATTAAAATCGAAGAGGAGCAATAATTTATAAAGAAGGCGATGTGCTTTTAAAACTTTAAACACAAATGTAACTTTAGCTTCCTCATCAGTGATAGCTTCTGACAAATTTGGAGTCAGTCCCATCCTGTTTAATGTTGGCAAATAGTGAGCACATTCTTCAAAAATATGTTTTGTCGTGAGAATGAACTGACAATATTGGCACGTAGGAGGTGGCAGTTGTATGATCAGGTGAGAGTGTGTAAGGAGAGTATGACCTATTCTCAAGCGGGCCAGAGCAACTTCCTCCCTCAGGCAGCTGCGGTGTGATGTCGATCATGGTTTTACTAATCTTTTTATTTCTTTTAATTTATTAGAAAAGCTTTCATTCCACATAGCTTGCCATCATTTCGATATTTTTATTTTAAGAGGTCTACTGAGTTCTAATGGAGTAAGAACGGCGGTACCTCGGCTAGCGGGGCCCGAAAGTTTCTGTTAAGATAGGTAAAAATTTGATGTTTTTTTCTAACAGTAAATGCGCATTAGCTGTAGAGAAAAAATGCATTTTTTTTCAAAAAAACGTTATTTTGACTGGAGTGAACAAATAAAAAAAAACAACAGCAACTGAAGTGTAAACTTCTAATGGGTAAACTTTTTGCTTTAGGGTATAAGAAACTCAATAAAAAATAATCAGGCAAAATATTTTTGTTGTAAATGGGTGTCGAGTAATAAAAAAAAATGCATTGCACTATATGGCACTATGATGGCAAATATATCCATACAAATCTAGTTATACGCCATAATTTGAGCGATTTAATCCTTTTATTTTTACAAGGTTAAATATTCAAGCTATTTTTAATTAATTAGGGTTTTTGGCTATAAACCTAAAAATATATAGGGACCATTATGAAAAAATTAGTATATGAGGCCTACTCACTCTAAGGGAATGATAAAAATTTTACTATCGTCTTTTGTTATAGTTTTATTACAATTTTATAACATATTTTAAATCTTTTAGTTATACATTAAAAACCACAAACATAATTTAGTATACAATTGCTTCAAGGCTAGCTTGCAATTTTACAAGATTTCTGGGTAAATATCGTCAAGTAGGCGTATCAGTTATCGGTGTTTATCTATAACACCGCCAAAAATAATAGGGGCGAACTAAACAATGTTTGTGTTATTACATGAAAAATAAGAAAAGAAATATATTTTCACTTGGTTTAAAGAACCACGGTAAAACTTACAGTGGTAGCAACAGAGGCATAATATGGGATATCTCTTATTAGAAAGGTGTCTCAACCATAGTTTACAATTAATTATAGGTTAATCCGCAATTTTACTGGGGGAATTAATGAGAGGAAAACTATGCATGCATTCGGAATTATTAATTAGGGTCATGTTATAGGCACTGCATACGTAATAACATATTTATTCAAATTTCGTAAAGATGTGTCAATAATACCCAAAAAAATCGGAGTAGAGAGTAAACGCAGCTCTAGAGATTGGCTTTAAGGTAAGAGATGGTGTGGCAAAAAAAAAAAAATCTTTTTTTACTTGTAACATTTACTTCTTAATGTTTTGTAGTTAAGGCCAGTGAAGACAGGAATCCTAATATTTTAAATAGAATCCAAAACATGGTCAATAAGGTATATCAAATCTCAATGAAAAATAATAAAGAATTCGTGAACTCGAAGTTTCGATGCCGATAGCAAAAATTGTTCTCTTCAACATACATCTCTTTCGTGACGTCCTTCTCCAAATCTAAATGTACAAAATCAGTCTTAACGCAATCCTCCCATCAATGTTTCAGTCAAACTGTCGGACTTTTACCCGTCGGTTCAGTGTTTATTAACATTTTAAGGATTCCATCATTTTACTAACAATCCAAAAACCGTCTTTTTCGCAGCAAATCTAAAACCTGAATTATATTTACGGGGTAATGTTTCTTCACTTCAATGTGTATAGCTTTCTAAATTCTCCGGTTTCGGTCCGTATATTTCACGTAATACTTTATTTTCAAAAACCTAAAGGCGTTGTTCTTCTCTTAATGTAAGAAGACACGTTTCGAATCCGTAAAGGACACTGACAAGAATGTTTTCTAAAGTCTTACTTTTAAGTTTTTAGGACAGAATCCGCGAGCTAAGCGATTTCGAAATAAAAAAATAACAAGTATTTCGCGCTTTTATTTCCTCATTGATTTCGTTTTTTTCTGGTTACCGAAGATCATAAATACTAAAAACTATTTTCCGGTATAAATGTATTTCCTTCTGTATCCATATCACAGAAATTAGTCCCGTTCCTACTGCTAATAATGTATTTTTTTTAAATACCTCTTTATTTCAAGACAGAAATCAACGTAATTGTATTATACAATTACCATTGTACTTAATCAACTTAGTTGTATTTACTTTTATAGTTTACTTGACATCAGCGAATAATACTAAATTATCAGCATACCCAAGCTAAAGAAAGAGGTATTTTACCAACTAAAATCCTTTTCGGTATGGATCATATTTTTCAAAACTTCATGGAAACTATGAAAATTAAGAAAATTGTACCTGAAATTAGAGGATAAAGGTAATAGGTAAAATAAAATTTAGGTTGAAATGGTAAGATGATGTTGAAAAACAAATAAAATGTGAGCATTATAATCGCAAATTTTGACTTATCTTTAGTTATATATTTATCGTTCATACTTGCCCACGCTCAGCGGAGAAGGGGTGTGTTAAAGAAAAAAATAATAATGGTAAAAGGGAAAAAAATAAAATTAAAATAAATTGATCCTTAGGCGCCACGTTATTTTTTTCCTTGGAAATAACGAAAACCCTGAAACAATATGCCCACAATATAACTAAAATATACCCCTATATAAACAATTATCGAATTATGACCACTGGAGAATACCTTTACATGTAGATAACAGAAAACCTAGGGGTGTTACCTCCCACCTGTTGAATTATTGCAATATTAATTAAACATGAACCTAAAAAAAAAAAATAGGTAAATTAACAAGTCGAAAGCAGTGTACTTGCATAAGAAAGAACAGCAGAACTATATGCACAAAAGTTTAATAAGAAGAAGAAATATGTTTTTTACAAAAAAAGGAATTCTTATCAATTAATAAAACAACGACAACCTATAGGTTAACTTAACCTTAACTTAAATGCTTAACCTTATTAACTAAATTTATATTATTATATAAAAGAGTATAAAAGCGAATATAAAATAAATAAAATTTAGTTTGAACCCCACGTAGTCTTTGGGTGTACTCCTTGCAGAACACAAGTTGTCCGATATTTCCTTTCCGGTCACCGTCTCACCTTCCCCAGAAGTATAAAGATGACACCTACCACAACTCTCCTATCCAGAAGGTGTTAAAGAAATGTTGCTACGCACTCCACTATATCCCCACTTCTAGTGTTAATGACCGTCCATTGAAGTAGAACAACATTATTTTGAAAAACAAAACATATACGATAACATTTCTCGTATAGTGATATTTCGGTTCAATCAGTAAAGACTAAGGGCCTGATAAATAGACTATCACGACTTCACATTGAACAGTCGTAACGTGTTCCAAAATCACACTGTCACCTTCACAAAAACCAAAACCCAATCCTCTCAACATATCGCTGTAGAATTTTCACCATGGCAACCACTCTTGTCTACGCAGATATAGCCAGTGTTTTTATTTCACCATGGCAACCTTAAAAGCATATAAAAAGAAATAAGAAAGAAAGGATTATGTACACATTTTTCTAAAATATACAAAATATTAGAATAGATTTAATGCGGATGAGCTCTGTATTGGCTAAGGCCGATTAAAAAGTATATTTTCATGGCTCAGAACAGAAGCTATGATAAGAGGATTACTAGGGACAAATAAATAAAGAATATGCCGTCTGGAGAAGGAAAAAAGGATTAGTAATGAAAACATTTAGAAAAAAGATTTGTAGTAATATTTTAATCAATAATATTAGAGAAAGGTAATATAAGGTTGGTTCAGGAACTACTCGGTGGCTCTAATGACCTACAATGTGGGTTGAAACGTAGGCGAAAAACATAGGACATAACAACATAAATGTGACAAGCAACACAATGAAATTTATGATGTAACTTTTCTTCTCGAGAGATTCCAGACAATATATCCTCGATAATTATAAACTAAGGTTTATTTTTAAATTGTTGGTATGTCTTTATTAACGAAGAGTTAAGATGGTGAACGAAATTGCAAAACCAACTTCTTGGTATCATTAGGAAATATGATAATTTACTAAACATTAAAAATAGTCTAACTGGTGTTTTTTTCGTTAATATTTTTTTAGTAATTTTTATTTAATCAAACCTACAAGTTCCATATTTATCTAAGAAATCTGCAATGATGTTGTCGGGGCGAGGGGTTTTTCGCAATTGAAAACAAATCTCCTCCCCAGCATAAATTTTCGCTGGTTCGGGTTAAAATAACACAGAGGACCTGAAATAAATATCGTAAAAACAAAATAATGAAGAAAATGAAATGATAAAAAAATGTTTCCAAGTTATATATACATACAATTTAATAAAAGTTAAATATAAACTAAAGAAATAAAAAAAATGAATTGTTCTATTGTTATAAAATAAAATAATTATGAAGTAAAAAAATAATATTTTGATTTATATACAAACTAAAACAATTCCCTTTACACACAAAAAAAAAAAAAAAAAAAAAAAAAGTACTACAGTTGGGTGAGAAAAAATAAGGAAACAAAACAAACAAAAAGATATGAAGCTGTATGAAGAAAAAGACAAAAAAAAATAGTCTCACAGATAGCCGGGGGAGGGGGTCGATATGGACATATCGATAACATTCTCAGTTCCACTCTTATCTGAGATGAACCTCTTGATGGGATGGTGATGGGCGAGAGCCACTAGAAAAAAATGACGCTCCAAAATGCTGGTCGACTCTACAGTGGAGAGTGATGGTGAGCCAGAGTGACTGTGAGAAAAGAGCGCTTTGGTGGGTCAAAGCCTACTAAAATAATCATTCTCGACTGTCTTATCAGTCTGTTTTCAGGCCATAACCCAATTGCAGTTCGCAATGTTGTACAAGCGCCGATTGAAGAATTTATACACTAAAGAGGCTGAGAGAACCGAAGGTTCGATACCGATACCATTATTGAAGACGCAATCATCCCACTTACGATTTGGTCTACTCCGTTGTTACTAACCCCTTCCTCACAAGCTCAACTTATTCGTCTTAATGCACTAACCTGAATTATATTTACCAAATACAGTTCCCTCAATTCGGCCTTTTATATCCTTATGTTATCTCATCCTTTTTCGGCCTCAATATCTTACGTAATACTTTAACTTTATTTCAAAAAACCCTTAAGGCGCTATTCCTCCTGCAGTGTAAGATTATTTTCATAAATAGACGAGAATATTTTTATGAACATTTTTTTTTTTTGAGGCAATGGCTTTCGGTGACGAAATCAATAATCACAAGTAAAGGGTTTAAGAGTAAAAAAATAAATATTAAAAATTAAAACCATTATAATCGGGCCATTTCCAAAGATTTAGCCATTTTGGAAATTAATTTTAAAAATGTACCAACTTTGAAACTTGGTTTAACTTGTTCCAAAGAGTAGCAAATGAGTTAATTAAAACTGCAACTTCGACTTTAATTGACGATCTCTTGAATGCTACCGTCGGTTAAGTGTCACGCACATTGTTATATTTAGTATGGAATTGTCTAATACCAAAGGAAATATACTCGTAACTTTCGAAATCCCCCTTCATCGATAGAACCCTCCACCCACAAGTACTTTTTCGATCCCTATTTACATGGTACACTCGTGGTACGTTTGAGAATTTGACAGATTAGTGAAAGTGACCACTAAGTGCTGCAGCGAAATAAATATTTACTGACTTATAGTCAGATGGGAATCCACAACGTTCTGAACTAGGAACTCTAGGGATCATGTCCCAACGTACTGACCCGTTAAGTTCATGAACTCCACGTTAGTAAACGTTCTTAAAGTACAACATTTTCATGAGTTTAAAAATTTTATTTTAAGAAAAATAAATTCAAATAAACTTTGAGAATCAGACTCCCCAAGGATCTTTCAAAGTCACCGCTGTAAATGAACAAGCTATAACGAGGATCATAAAACAAGAGAAATCCGCCGCGATAAGGAAATTGTTATTCTGTTTCCTATTTATGCAGCGCATCATTAAACAAACGATTAAAAACTGATAAAAATTGTAAACAATCTGCTGCATATTCAATTACCTTTATCAAAGTGATTTAAAATTCAAGGTTTTGTCTATAACTTTAATGAGCTCATTTGTAACTAAGACTCTGTACTGAATCGAAGAGAAATCAGTTAATAGCAAATATTTTACATTAAAGAAATTTTTAGAAAATGTTTCATAGAATAAGTTTTATATTTTTTGTTCAGAATGAGTATATGAGTAAATTTTTATGAAATAATATTTATTCTATTAATTTATATTTACATGCTTTTATTTACTTCGTTTATTTTTCACATAACTTTCAATGTAATTTTTATAGTCCTACCATATAGTATAGGATTATGATCATATTTTTTTTATTATTATTTAGCAAACGTTGATTGATCTCCATCCGGACCAACTTCATACAGTTGAATATATGCAATAATCCATTTTTTATTTTAACTTGAAAAATTCAAATAAATTTTAGTATTTTTCAATTTTAAAGGTTATTACATCACAATGGACTACTGTAATTTTAACCACTTTGATTAGTATATTTGTTTCTAATTCATTTATTTCTCATTTTATAATAATTATTCTTTTCACTAATAAAAAACTGATTAAAAGCTATAATAAACGTGTTTTTACTAGGATGTTGGAGTTCTGGCAATGGCCAGGTTCTCCACTCATGAGTGTATACAGCTCAAGCGTTCTCACGCAGTGATCTTCAATAACAATAACGCGGCTAGGAGAGAAGCGCTGGGATCTCTTGGAGCCTGCCTTTACCTTTCACCCCCTTTTATTTCAACATTGAATGTTCTCTGGTGACAGAACACAAAAATAATTATGGATCGTTTAAAAAAGGAAATATTTTATTATCAATCTTTTATGTGAAATCGTCCACTCTTCAATATCATACAAGGTAGAAGGAACAACCAGTTGGCGGATTCGGAACACATCGCTTACCAACGGGCCCAGTGCAGGTGCCCTGACCATATAAGCAAGGGCGGCTAATAAATTTCTAGCACGGACGGAATACAAACTAGAACCGTTTCAGAAATCGACCGCCTTACCCCAACGGTAAGACCTGAACACAGAAGCACTTTCCAAATCAGACCAGAACCAACGGTACCGCTGCAAATACACTTAGTACAAGAGCCGGGAAGAAAAAAAGGCAGTTATCTCACCCCAATTTTCGATTACTTCAATGAAAACTAGGTATAATTACTAATCAAAATTTATGAGTCTGCCAAGTATAAGTAGGGGGATTAAAAAATGTCGGCTGTTTCAAAACCTTAAAAAAACATTGATATTTCATTCGGAGCTCTATATCTTAAAAACAACCCAAACAACACTAGAAAATTTAAGATTTTAGAAAATTTTAAGAACTTTATTTACAGAAGAGTAAATTTGCTGAAATATTAGCCCTAAAAGAGCTATTTACGTCCAATAGTTCTCGAGATATAGCTTCTTAAAAAGCAAAATTTCTTAAAAATCTACTGATAGATTAGTGGTTAGTTAATTTATTTTGAGAAATCTATATCTCAGGAACTATGTGACGTACAGATGTCTATTAGCACTCAAATTAAAGCTAGTTTAATGGACTATAAAGAAGTTTATTACCTTTACCTTCGTAGGTATAGTAGTTTTCATGATATTTGCTAAAATAAATTCATTTATAGTTGTTCGGACAATAAATTTGATTTATGAAAAACTTTATTTCAGAAACCATTGGAAGCGATGTCCGTCAGCGCTCAAATTAAAGCTAGTTAAATTTACTACAAAATAGTTAATAACATTTATCTTTGTAAGAGTAGTAGTTTTTATGATATTTGACAAAATAAACTCACAAAATGTTAATTTCTAGTTGTTCGTATAAAATGTTGGATTTTTGAAAATATATATCTCTAGATCCATAAGACGCACATATGTCTGCCAACACCCAAAATAAAGGAATTTTAACTTACTATAAAGTAGTTTATGACACTTATCTTCGTAGGGGTAGTAGTCTTTATGATATCCATATATGAATATAAATTTGGCAAATCAAAATTTGTCCGAACTACTATATATCAATTTATTTTAGCAAATGTCATGTAAAATATTATTCTTACGATGATAAACATCATAGACTACTTTATAGCTCATTAAACTAGCTTTACTTTGAGTGCTAATAGACATCTGTCAAATGATTTTTAAGATATAAATTTTTCAAACTAAATTCACTCTTTTAGTACGTCCCACACAACATTTTTATGAAATGTTGCTTTTTAAAAAGCTATATAACGTAAATAACCCTTTTAGGGTTCACATTTTAGCAAATTTACTCTTCTTTAAATGACGTTCTCTTCGGTTTTCTTGTGTTGTTCCTACTTTTTAAGATATAGATCTCCGAATGAAAAATTATTTTTTTTATCGCTTTGAAATAACCGCCATTTTTTATTCCCCCTACATATACTTGGCAGACTCATCAATTTTGACTATTAATTATACATAGTTTTCATTAAAGTAATCAAAAATTGGGGTGAGATAACTACCTTTTTTCTCCGCTTAGGCTCTTGTACTAACTTCTTAAATGCGCCCTAGGGTGTCGAGGTCGCCTGAGCCTCGCAAAATTGTCATTAAACAGTCTGAACAGCGTAGCATTCTCTATAAATAAATTTGAATAAATTACGAGTAAATTAGCATTTCTGGCTATTAATAAAAGACTAAGGCCACTAACTCTAGGCAGTTTTATAAGTTTCA
Organism: Halyomorpha halys; assembly: GCF_000696795.3. Taxonomy (NCBI): domain Eukaryota; kingdom Metazoa; phylum Arthropoda; class Insecta; order Hemiptera; family Pentatomidae; genus Halyomorpha; species Halyomorpha halys. The sequence goes on along the minus strand of NW_027111148.1, from coordinate 1,421,530 downwards.
AGGAAAATTTAAATTCACTTCTCACATAATTTACATACATAACAAGGAAAAAAAAAATTAATAAAAACAAAAAAAATAAGTTAAGTAAACAATATTTACTATAGATAAGTCACGATAAAAAATATGTTAATGTTGTTAAATTATGTGTGATAACGAATTATAATGTTAACTCAGAATACCAGTCACATATTTTAATTTTGAACGGTATTAGTACAATCTATTAAGAGTAAGAATGAATATCAGACAAAAACGTTGAAATAATGCTTATATATAATTGGAATATATAATATTAATTGGAACGTATATATACATTTTTTCAATCAAACATAAAAATAAGGGATATAAATTATAAAATATTCTCACGCCTTAGAAGTAAAAGTTTATAGGTTCTAGCATTTGTTGATGATTTAATTATTTCAGAGTTAGAAAATAAAAATTAACTAAATGATCTAAATGATAATGTATGTTCTTTTATAACTTAATATGATGAGCTTCCTTGGAAAAGAGCTCATAAAATTTACAAAATGCACATGCATACATTCAAAGTACTATTTGCTAATGCCTATTCAAATTAGGTAATTTTAGTATTGTATTGTAGATATTTTCATTTTATTTAAAATTAGTGATTATAATGTGTCCAGAAGGTGTGTAGTTTTAGACTTACGAGAAAAGCAATATGTTTTTAAGTATTAGAAAAAAAAAAATTAGTAAGAATTTAACAGCGGGCCTATATCCATATAGTGTCGAAACAGCACATGTGATGGTTAATTTAAACGTATAACAACATGAACACCAAGATAGTATGCTAATGTTTTATAAAAGCTGTTCCATCATCGAATAATTTTGATTTTTCAGAACCTTAATCTTTGAGTAGTTTTAATTAGACAGTTTTTTTTAGTTGGACAGTTTTTAATTTTTAGAAATGAAAAGTTTTGTACAAGAACCTACATGTGTCTGCTACTATGCATCAAACATATATGAACTCACAAATATACAGTTTGTTGGAAATTGTGACTACAATTTTTATTTCATAATTCTTTTTTACACTTTTTGTTTTAATCTGATTTTATCCGGTAGTTAGAAACATATTAAAATCACTGAATGTAAATGCTTCAGAATTTTCAAACAATGAATTCTATATGTCTCAGTAAGAACGGATTATTAGGTAAGGTTAACTGTGACTAGAGATTGTCAATCTTAACTAAACAGTGAAAGTTGATCAAAATGATATCCAGTATAGTTTCACTGAGTAGTTTCACACTTAACTTTAGTGAAGTTACCACTGAGCACAGTTAGGGATGGCTACTTTCTATATGATTGTGTTCTTGGAAATACTAACATATTAATAAATGAATTAGGTTATCTGAGACTATAAACTGATATTTATGCGTTAATTAAGACCCGATCTCTGCCGAAAAGGGTCTATTTAGACATTTTCATCCCTTTTGAGTTAAAGTAGAGAGAGGATTTTTACAACTGTGACCTAATTAATGCAATAATGATCAGTTAGGATATTATCTGTGACGACAGAAATGTATTTCAGCAGGACTAATGAAGAAAGAAGGACACTCAATTACAACTTATATTTTTTGAACGTTCTTCGTAGCCTTGTATGTAAGGTGGATTTTCACTTAAAACTGTCAACTTTCATTTCACTAGAGAAAGATTGTTTTTATTTTAATTTAACTATTCAACTTACTCAGTACAAGTTAAACTAAATATAATTTGACAAGGCATGACTAGTGAATATCAAGTTTTCAGAAATAACAACTATCATTGTAATATATTTATATACATGTAATCAAATTCTGACTTGATATTCACTATGTCTAAACTGCATACAGATTTCTAACAACTTCCGTATTATAGTTGAATGGATTCATCGACTTCGATAATTTATTTGTTATCCTTCTAGACAATGTAATGAGTGGTCTAAGTCGAACAATGCTGAATGAATAATAATTTCATGTCTCATTAACATTAAGGCCTTTTCGATTTCCGAGACAAACATGTTTGAACAGATCTTCAACAGGATGACTCAGCTGCGTTCTAATTCTATCAGGAAAAAACATCAAAATGAACTAATTTTATGTTTTTTCCTGATAAAATTAGAACGCAGCTGAATCGTTCCGTTGAAGATCTGTTCAAACATGTTTGTCTCGGAAATCGAAAAGCCTTAAATAAAAGTGAACCTCACGAAAACACTCTGGAGTTCTATGGTATTTTATTGTGAAAATAAAATGTCTGCAAAAAAAAAGTATTAAAATTTAATTAAAAACCTATTTCAGTTTTATTCAGATTATTCTAAAATGTATCGTTTTCACAAAACATGAAGGTAGTCCTAAACTTTCAACCAGCACTCTACGTTATGATATTGACTGTTGGTTTTTTTGTTGTTTAATTTTGTATAGGCATGTGGTCAAATTAAAAAGTAAACGCAACCGGTAGTATCCCGACAGAAGGATCCAATGACAGGTATCCCAACTTTCCCGTTAATGCCGGCCCCCGTACAATGATGAGCACAGCGGATCACGAAGATACTCCTTTCTCTGCCCGAGGGAGGGTACTGTCATACCGTGGAGGAAGCCCGTGCTCTCTCGCTCACGACTAGCAGGGACATTGTAATTGCACCTGCTTCATAGAGCTGAGCGGGCAGTGACCGAAAAAAGTGGGGAATTTCCAATAAGACAGGAAACGGTTGCTGAGCAGGGACATTAATGTACGTGATTTGTCCTTAAGGGGAGATGGGCACGAATAAAACTTTCGCTGGAAACTTTGCAATGTTGGTTTTTTATACATTTGTATATGATTTTCCATTCTGAATATGTTGCATCATTATTTAATAACCCGTAATGATCAATTAGTATATACCAAAATTATAAGCATCAATATCTTAAGCATAATTTTTTTCTAATACGCCACTTTGTCAGTACAACGACAACTTACCTAGGATGGCGACATAATTACACTTGTCACCTTCTAAGGGCCGATTCACACTAAATAGAAGGTAGTGAAGAAACCTTTATCGGCACCTTTGTCCAGGCAGCTGGTTTATGTAATTATAAAAATAATTAAAAAAGAAAAATAATTTACGGTTAATGAAGATTTTTATTTATATTACTCTAAACGTCATCTTGATTTGAACTACTATTTTATTTTAATAGTATCCTTATACAACCGTTGTTCTAGAAACAGTAATTCGTTTCAAAGTACTAATCCCGGTGGCAGTAGAGGTTTTTATTTATTTTTTAAACATTGAAGGATTTTAGTAGAAGTCCACCGATAGAGAATCAGATACAATAATCAATTTTTTTCTAAGGGTTATATCTCTCTAGATACAACAATTTCCGGAAAATAGAAATACCCTTAGGCTTCTGCCAAATGTTATCCATTTGAAGATGTTTTGGACTCACTGTTCATTTTCAAATCAATATCAAAAACAAATATAAAATTATCAACAATTTCAATATTATTTCATATAAATCACTTTTATAACATAAAAATATTGTATTTTTAATTAAAAACATATTATTATAATTGAAAACATCACATACATTACTATATTATATATCTTATTAATCGCCATATTATTATATAATAATTTTTCCATCTAATAGTTTTCTCATAATCTTGTTAATAATTGAGAGATATCCAAAAAAAAAAAAATAAATAAACACACAAAATACTTATCTTTAAACTAAGTTGTGTTGATACACTCTTCCTTTTTTTAATTTTAATTGTATTATTATAAAATCAATCATATATCTGATAGACCAATAGATAGATGAATCAGTGAAGCTTAACGTATTATTCTTGGACCAGATTGACCAGGCGATGATATATTTTATATAAAGAATATGCACACACGTTGTCACCATATAATGATAAATTACCACAAGCTCCTAATATTAATTACAGTCGGCATATAGTAAATGCATCAAACTTTATAATACACTAAAAACTATATTTTAGATATAAAATTTAGCTAGAAAGTTTTGGAATTAATGTCGCTACATATAAGATAATAATAGCAATAGTTGGAATGTTATTTATAGATAAACATCGTGACGTTGGGGAGATTATTTCGACGATAGGGAATGAAAATTTCGTAACTCAAATGTGAAAAAAAGTACTAATTCCAGGAACAATATCGACAATTTAAATTGTTAAACTGAAAACATATTATAATTAGGGTTCGAAACAGTAATGAAACTTTTGCATAAATTTTCAGTTTAACTGTAGAAAAAATTTGGCAAATAGGTTTTAATATAAGAGTTTAACAAAACATTTATCAAAAGAACATTTTGATAAATAATTGTTCAAGAATTTGTCTGAAAATCTCCAACAATTGTATAGTAATTTTTAAAGACATAAAAGTTGTCATAAAAACATTATAATAAACCTTTAACAACAATAGTTTGTAAATAAACCGTTACGATAAGGTACAAGATAGAACAACTTTTGTTATAAGTGTCCATATATTTTCGAACCCAACTTATTAGAATATCTTCTGATATCCTACGGATCCCATCCAGATTCCGATCCGTCGATAGGAAACAATTTTTTAAAAAGAAAATTTGAAATGCTAATTCGCAACTAAAGTATTCTGTAACTGACCTAATTTGGTCTCACTGATAATACGGTTATTCCATGTTCTACTCAAGGAAAGGAGACACGGTGCGTAGGCTCACGCAATACAACCGGAGCGTCTAATTGCTTTTTAACCTCTTTCCACATCTCTTCTCCTTCCGTACCTTATCGTCCCATCTCTCTTGCGCCCCTGACGGGCCGGAGCGGGTTGCGTTAGGAAGAAATGTGAGAAGGGCTCTTCCTCAAGGACCTTCCCATTATTTCTGGCCGGGCTAAGGACTCGAGATCCCGGCTCGTGATAAAGTCCTGACAGTCTGGAGAGAGAGGGTGGAAACTGACGATGGGGGATTGTGGAAGTCGAGGTTGGGTTGTAATTAAAGCAAGTACCTCGCTGAAGGATACTCCTGGCTTGAGAGATCCCTGGGGTCGAGTGGACGACCTTCTTCAGCTTCTTTGGTCATTTCTTGATCAGCTTCTCCAGCGAGCACGGAAGGATTTACAATTGAATAACATTTCCTTTGCATTCAGTAACGGTATCACATTTAAGCAAACGCAGAATCTATAATAAAGGGGATCATTGTTACCTACGAAGATTACGATTCACAAAGAAGACAATAAGAATCCGAATCCAGGATTCCGTAAGGAGTAATGATGTGAAACCTGACACAATAACAACTCTGGTCGTCCCATTCTCAATGCGTTGCGTATGATAGACCCCGAAGCGGTAGTAAGACTAGCGGTTAGATAATGCAGTTAACACTAGCGAATCCTGACTCGTTATTCAACAAGGTGCGTGTGAATCAGAAGCTAAAATAGAAACTAATTTTGAAAATAAGTGAAAGAAATACTTGTATCATGCATTTTTTTCCGAGAAAAAAAATCTTTGATTGGACAAAGAAAGTGCAATTATATATCAGACACTTTAAAAATACAACTACTAGTTCAAAGGCTTCAATATACAAACAACTTCAAGTATCATACAATTTTTCTTAAATACAATTCCAAGATCAAATGTTTGAATAACTATTAGATCAAAAGTAAATCATTTTTAAAATAATTCTCACCAAAGTAAATTATTATTCATTTATCACAAGTCCCCTTCCCCTTAAAAGTATCTCAAGTTAGTAAGTGGTCACAAATACTTTTTTCTTTTTTTTTTAGGATAATCATATTATCAATAAAGATGACAACCTGCCACAACTTGGGAAATGAATAATAGTGGTAAATGATCACATTTAAATTATTTAAAAAAAATATAAATAATGACAAAAAAACTATTTACATAAAGTAGTAAGGAGAAAGTAAAATAAGTGGATAAATAAATTGTAACAAAACAGTAAAACACTAATAACATTTACACCATTGTGTACAATATTTACAATGTCGACTGGAGGATCTACGAGCTTACTCTATCCCCCATGCATGAGGCTCTACGCCGCCCTCTCACCACGTCACTGGTAATGAGCCAGTGGAGGCTGAGTAAGTGCACTAAATCCGCATACACTACATGAGCGGAGCATCTGGTCATTACCAGAACGTCAGTTGTCTAGAAGAATCTAAAAAAAAAAAATATTGAGTAGAAGAATAAGGAGATAATGGTTATTCCTAATTATGCTTCCAGTAGATATAATTGAAGAAAAATTACTACGCCATGTAAAGCTTGGTGGCTTACGAACGAATAATACATGGATATTTTCAGTGATGGATAAAAACCAGTATAGCAAACTAAAAAGACATAAATGGGAGGATTAGTTCTGAACTGGTATATTTTAGTTTTTACATGGGCCATTGGTGTGGTATGTGTAAGGAGAGATTGTTAAACCACATGCCAAGAATGTAACCAACTTTATCTTTAAAATCAACTAACCGGAAGAGGTACTTTATATTTGACGAGATACTTTAACGATTTCAATTAAAATCGGTAAATCAAAATATTTAAGTAGTCTTAAATATCAGTTAATAAAATGATATGAAAATAAAAATTATATAAAATATTAAAGAATTTGATGATTAACTAAAGGTGGAAAAATAGAGACATGAGTTTAGATTGTCTCAAAAAGTAGAAACATCCAAGAGTCCGAGTGCATTTATATGTACACATGTGCTTTGGTTCACTTTTGTTAAACTGTTGTACTCTTGGTAGAAACAAAGTAAATATTTAAAACAGTACATTAGTTGTTAACCGTGGGTATTATATGAGGAGAAGATGGTTTGGGGTGCGGTCAATGAACAACACAAATAACTAAAATTGATTTTAATAATGCCAACTGTTTGGCCAGAGTTTTAGAACTTTATCAAGGTTAAGAATACAAAACAACATAGTCATAATGTATAATGTATAAAAGGAACACAGAATAACTAAAAAACTAAGAAGATACTATGAAATATAGGTTGGTTGGTTGTTTCTAAATTAAGACGTACAACCTGCCGGTTTTTACGCCTGCATTTTAACCATATATATATATA
>NW_027111148.1:1388033-1414424 GCF_000696795.3 Halyomorpha halys | reverse complement strand
AAGTTAACAAATACCTTTAGGTACATAAAAAGAGAGAAAAAATAAATAAATAAAATAAAAATTAGAAACACAAATAGTATTAAAAAATATATATAGTGTTAGTATTATAAGAATATGAAAGCAGTATGGGAATGTAATTATATTAAAAGAGGGAAGAATATAAGGGAAGAAAGTATTACATAAAAATCCATTAAGTGAACATATGCACAAAATTAAAATTAAAAAAAAATTAAAAGTTACGAAGAAAAAAGAAAGAAAAGTATGTAATTAATGAAATACGTAAGTAAAATAATAGTACTAACGAAGTGATACATAAAGTTATATTAGCTATGAGGAGTAAGCAGTACAAAGTTGATATTCCTAATTCGCTCCTCGAGAAACACTAAAATAGAAATATTTATAGCAACAGAAAAATACATTTTTTTTTTTTAATTTTAGCCACTCTGGTCCTTCCATTTATTATTTTTTTTATTGAAATATAAACCACAAAAATAGTTAAAAAGCCGCCTTCATTATTATACATAATTTTCTCTGATTTGAGTTTTTTTTTTTTTTAATTTATTTATTGACATTTACAACTGTACATAAAATACAACAAGTAAATTTGAAGTAAGATTAAAATGGAGTGAGACAGACATGAAGAGAAACTACCCATTGGTAGCACTCTAAAAACATTTTTACAATATAAGGTCTTGAGGCCATCTTCTTTTCAGGCGCTTCGTTGTATTGTCAGGAATGAAAGAGGAAGCAAAGTTAGAAACTAATGGGTTTGAATGGTTAGAGAGTTTATAATGGAAGGATTGATATCTAGTTCGGGCTGGATAAGGAACATTAAAATTTTTATGGATGATTTTATATTTGACGGAGTAAGGAGCATTTTGGATTGTAAGGATTGGATACGTGAGGAATAAGAAGGTTTAGTGGAGCCCCAAGCTAAACTTCGAATGTCCAGACAGGCCTTATTATAGTCGTGCAGATCAGTCTTTTGTAATGAATTAGAAGTTTAGACCATTTGTCTAGGAATTAAAGTAGTTAGGGTACGAACAACGTCAAAAGATTATTGAGAATATTATATTCGGTCGCAAGGAAGACAAACTTCACCACGAAACCGTGAAGAAAAGATGTGCAGCACCTAAGGAAGATACTTATCTCTCACCAAACCAGCGATTAGAACGTGTTCGACGATGAAAACAGGTATCATTTTTTGTTTTTATAATTATTAGCTAAACTCAACAACAAACAAGGAGGTAACTAAAAATCTGAATAGAATAATTCATCTCATTCCAATAGAGTGTAGTTGAATATTTATAATAGATATTTAACCAGTTGTTCAAGAAGTTGCGTATTATAGGATTTTCGTTCGATTTTAAAATTCTGATTAATTATTAAGAGTCTATCTCCAGCCAATTAATTCACTAGAGAATGAAAAAAGATATCGAGTGTTGGCGATCTCGTTGAGTGGAGATGGGACCCTATAAATAGCTTGTTTACAATGCACGGCCTACAACATGGCCGTTGTTTGCTTTTAATACAACCTGCCTAATTTACATATTTTATTGCCACTTCTCCAATGCTACAAGGCATCTCGTCAATGAATTCCTTGGGAGAGGTGTAGCAAAGGAAGGAGAGAAGACGACTTAATTTAACCATTACTATGTAGTAGGCACTAGGAAAATAAAATGTTGTCCTCACTAAGATCGATTATCACTATATCGATTATCCGTTCTAATAATATTCATAAATTGAAAAAACCCTTCTATTCTTAATTTTGTCTTTTAAAAATTAAGGTGGACTGGTATATACTAAAGATCCATCCATCTTTATAATTTAATTTTATTCAACAGCTTATTTTACGGATGCGAAACCGTCTGTCTTCTGCGTAGGTCATTATCTCTCATAATCCTCTCTGTGTTTATTTTTTGTTTTATTTTTTAATGTATTATCTGGAAATTATCATAATTCAAAGTATATGAACAAGTAATTACCTACATTTTAAGATTTTTGATAAGCCGTTGTTGAATAGCCCCATCCAGAAAGGAGTTTTTGGCATTGGTATATGATAATTTGATTAAATTTGTATAGACTGTGCTTCCTTTTTTTTTTTTTTTTTATTTATTTATTAAATACCAATCGGCCTAGTGGGCCTTATATGGCTAATAAAATCGTTACTTTTTTTTTAACAACTGATTATGGGGGGAGGGGTCATACCATAGATACCACCAACTATATACAACGTTATAATTAAAAGAAAATATGATAAAATAAATAGATAAAAATAACGTTTTTTAAGCAAAAGAAAAAAGTAAAACTAATAACAAAAAAATGACGACATTTATAGACCTAACAAAACAAACTATTGCCCTCTAATGATAAAAAAAAAAGATAATAATAATAATAATAATAATAAAGAAAATAGAAGTTGTGTAAATAATAGAATTAATAAATATAGAATTTATAACAGAATGTCCTGCAGCAACATGCGCTTCAGTCTTCGGATTGAAGTTGGGTTTCCCAAGTTGGAAATCACTGCTCCTTTAACTGACGGTAACTGGGAGTGGAACTTCATAAACCGTTTTTGATGTAATCCTCTATCCATTCCATTTCTAATTTCCGATGCTATTGGCTATTTCTTATGAACCAAAGAGCATCCAATGCGATTCTTAGGATTTTATTTTTAAAATATTGTAATTTTTTCTTTCTTGCAAAGGATGTCGCTCCCCAGACTGCACAGCCATACATCAGCAGTGGCCTGAGAATTGTGTTTCCTCTAATTCCAAACATTCCAAATTTGAGAGCAGAATCTATCCTAATAAATATGATTACAGGAAGCAGGCAATATACTGCATATGCTATAATAACTTTGGAGTGATTTTTAAGTCAGTAATAAAGAATATTTACTGAATTTATTAGAAGGAATATTACGAATTTAGACTAATTCTTTTCTCATTTAATGATTTTTTCTCTCTCCTCTATTTTAAGGAATAAAAATATTTTTTAAAAAGTTCACTTAAGTTCTTAAGTACACACAAGTATTAAAGTAAAAACAAACTCGTCATTTGTACCTGAATAATAATACAGTTTCGTTCAAATTTTTATTTACACCAATCAACACGAATTTATAATCTAGGGCCCTAGTTGTTAAATTTTGAATTTTTTTTTTTTTTTTTTGTAATTTTTTAGATTTTAAGCGGAATTGTCCCTTTCGTGACAATAATTACTAAATAATTCCAAAGCTTGACAGAACAGTTTTTAATTGTTTTTCGAAGTCGATAGAATTTGCAACAACTAAAAACCAAAATTGCTCTATGAGTCTATCATTTCCTAGCATATAGCTGTCAAAAATTACCCATATTCCAAGAAAAAAAATAACAATTTATATAACTGCATCCATTTTGTGAAATGTCGTAAAAATATTCATTCAATAAGAACTGTCATTCGAATCTAATTTGAAGAAAATTTATTAATATCAGCTTTAATAATAGCTCCTAATAGAATGATGAAAAAAATGGCACATAACCAAAAACAATGAAAAGTGTAATTTGAGAAAAACATAAAAAACTATTCAAGTTAGAACTGAAGGCTTCAGTGAAAAAAACTTTAAGGTGCCAGGTATGTCGAAATTGAGATTTTAGCGACATCTGTTGGCCAGTGGATTGAAATAAAAACACATCAAAGGTCGACTAAAAATTGTGTTTTAAAACATGAGCTCAAAGAAGAACTATGAAGGCATTTCTCAACGATTCAAAAATTACCCATTTCAACAGTAAATACTACTATAACATTCGTTTACTGAACCGACCAATTACTAAAACTTTTCAACACGTTATTTTCATTTTTCCTGATTTTAATTGGGGTTTTTTTAAGGTATATTTTTTTAAAGATTACTGATATAGAACTTTATAGGGATGGAAATTAAAACTATATGTTAATTAAAACATTAAAAAAACGGTACTGCATCGTTTTCCAGAGTGCCCTTCAATGCCGAAAAATATATAAATATGAAATGCAAACCGGCTGTATAATATACGAAGAAATGATGAACAAAACTTTAAATGATTTACCAAGTGGTAATTATTGATACTGAAATAAAGTGCATTTAAAATAAATAACTTCCGTATTATTCTATACCTACACCTTGTTTGAATTTTATATTTCTTTTTTATTATTAGAGTTTAATTAAAAAAATTATAAGTCTTGCTATTCTGTTACTAGTTTTAGAGTTATTTACCGAAAATTTAAAAGTGCTAAGATTACTATTAAAAATATGAAATATTGCTTTAGTTTCGTCAAAATCAAATTTCTAAGTAACCATTTTGGTTATAATTCGATGAATGATTACAAAAAAGTCTTTATCTATTACTTTTAACGTAAAAAAATAAGTCATAGACTTTCTGTTATAGACTTAAATTCATATTGGTTTTCTTTACATGAATTCCTAGACTGATAATCTTTTATTGCTGTGTAATCTATCGTCTATTTCTTCTATTAGATGGATTTTACAGTAAAGTATATATTTTGATAACTTTTTATTCGTAATAGTAGTTGGTAAAAAAAGTCCCTCAATTGTTTTACAAGTTACACCATCTCAGTTTGATCATAACAATAATAGAGGAAGTGAACTAACATTTTTGTTTGTAAATTCTTATGTTTCCGGACAATCGGGATTGATCCTAATTTCTATTTCTCGCTAAATACACTAGATGAATTAGTTAAAATGAACATAAACCAGAGATATGAGGAAGAGAAATAAAAAAAAAATAGTTAAATGCATATTAGATTAATATGTAAGAACAATAAACAAAATAATTAACTAATCTACTCAAATTCCCAAATTTGGCTTAATTTATTATGAATTAACATGTATTAATGTAGATCAATACACCCAAATTGGGTGTAGAAAAAAAAATTAAGACCATGGAAGGCGTAAATTATAAACAAAAAGCTTTATTTTTCTGTAAAAACCCATCCACAAAGACCTTAACATCCCATTCGTTGCAAATTTGGCCCAAAACAGATATACGTTTTTTCATTTCAAACTCTTTACCCATCCAAACCTCTTAATCTCTCATCCTTAAGAATCCCTAATAATCCTCCGAGGCGTCTGAAAAGAAAATGGCCACGGGACCTTCTAATTCAAATTAATGCTTGAAGTACTAGCGTGGTTCCCTCCCAACATTTTCAATTGTAAATGAAACATTCATCCAATTTACTTATTGTATGAAGTTGTAAATTACATTAAATAAATAAAATAAAAAATGTTTCTATGAAAATTTGTATTTTAGGATTTCCCTAGTTGTAAATAACAAATATAAATTTCACATTTTAAAGAAAGCAATAGTTTAGCAAATAATGAGGAAGCTGTTCAAGAAAGATCGGATGTGATGTATCAATTGTTCCCTTTTTTTCTCATTTTGTCATAAAATTCTGTAATATTTTTTATTTACATGATTTATTATTGCTAAAAATTAGAATGTATTTTATTAAAGATAATTAAAGGCATTTTAGAGGATGATCTTTTTGAAAAATCGGCCTTTAAGACCTGCTAAGATAATTTCAATGAAGGTTAGACCTACCTGGCGTTAAGGAGTACTCAATTGCTCGATAGAGTGGCACTTCCATTCGATTTTAGTGAAATGGTTGCTGTCACATCCCAGGTATTCGTGTGTCGTATATGACTTTTCGTTTTTGAGTTAGGCTAATCACACACACTGACCATTTTGGTGAAACTTGTTTTTTTGGAATCAAAGGACCTCAAAACTTAAATTTTCCGTTGAAAATTCAAAATTTTACACCATCGTAATACGTTCCCTTAATCCAATATATAAGTAATGAAGAGTAAAAAAAAAGAAGATAAATAAAAGATTGAAATATATAGAAACATTTTAAAATTCGATCAAATTGCTAACTATACTAATAGTAACATTAAATAATTATAAAACAATAGGAAACAAGACAAAATATTACAAATATATTTAAATTTTATAAGATTATTAAAAAGAAGACAGATTTATAACTATTCATAATTTCACGATTTCACCGAGGGCATCAAAGTCCACAGTCCACTAGTTTTATTCCTCTGATCATATATAGTTAAACTCAATCAATACAGTTAACCGAAATATATGTTTTCAATTTAATTTGGAGTTCTATCAATGGCTAGATTCTCCACATATCTGTACCATACCATGTTAATATTATTCATATCGCATTTAATTAGAGTACATATTTAATACAGTTGTAGCTAGCAATAAATAAATTAAATAAAAAAAATAAATAAATCAACTTAATTAATGTACCAAAGGCCATATTTTAAGCTTTATATCACTCTGGTAAAATATAACTATAAGTTACCTATCATTTCAAATTATGAAGAAGATCAGGTCAGGGGTATTCAAATGAAACATAAATATTTGTTAACTATTTTTATTTCCTTTCACCACACTGACCATTTTTTTGATTTTACCAGAGTAATTAAAGGTTTAAATTAGAGTAAATTTCAATCAATTATTACTAGTGAACAAGACATAATTTTGCACATTAATTAATTTGATTTTTTTTTAATTTAATTTATTTATTGATAGTTACTACTGTATCAAATATGTACCCTAAATAAATGTGATATGAGTTCAGATATGTTGAGAATCTATCCATGGGCAGAACCCCAAATTAATTTGATAACTTATATTTTAGTTAACTGTATTTATTAAGTTTAATTACATACGAACAGAGGAATAAAACTTCCTAAAAGTCATGATACATTGGACTGCGCTACTACCTTTGATGCCTGAAGGTGAAATATACTTGTGTACTTCATAAGTCTCTCTATCTGGTCATCTTATTTATAAGTTTCAAACTATAATTTGATTTTTCTTTTATTATTTTGTTAAATAACAATTATTAAATAAATAAATAAAATAAAAAAAAGAGTGTTGCTCAAAGAATGAAAATTATTCTTAGAGGAATAATTTGGCAAGACAATAAACCAGTATGATGGAAGAAAGTAAATTTTGGCAAGCTATCTTGCCTCGACACAGCGGGAATATTGCAGGAAGTATTTGCTAGCACAATCAAGGACAGGCGCTAAGAATACGCAAGGAGCCTACATTACACTTTTATCTTGTTTGCTTCTCTGGCCTTCCTTATTGCATAACATCAACCCACTTCTACAAACAAATTATATTTGATCGCTTAATAAGTGCTCTCCTTGTAGTTCAACTTAATTGTTCATTAAGACTCGGATCTAATTAGAAGATTAATTATACCAGAATAAAAGTAAAATAATTCCCTGATTATGTTGGAGTTTATATTATAAATGGGTTTCATTAAGGCGAAGATTACCCTATTATTACAATAATCCACACAAACAGATCACAGATAAAGTTTTATGTTTAAACATAAATATCTATTTCATGCACTGATTACGATACATTATTTTATTTAATCTTTTTAATTTAATTAAATTTTGTTCCAGCGACTAGAGATTTACAATTTACTTAAAAAAACTCATCGTCGGCACAAAAATAAATTACCGTTCAGTTTTGGTGCATTTTAAGGAGGTTTTTTATTTTCAGATAGATTACCTTAGTATTGTACTGACAATATTCACTGTTAACATAGCGTGGTTGAAATATTCGCATGTTTACAGGTCGTATTCGATTCGTCTGTTTTAGTCTACATTTTGAATTTTATTTATTATTATAAGTCCTGATGAAGGCTGATTTGTAAAAACATTTACTCATCATTTATAAATAATTGCATTTTTTATTTATTGAAATTTACTACTGTACAAAATAAATAAACAACACAACATACAAATACAACAAGTAAATGTGAAGTTTGTTACGTTACGAAGGCACATGATACAGTCTTGTGGAGAAATTAGCCATAGGTAGAATGTGTTTCTTAACATTTCTAGAATAGAAGGTCTCAATATCATCATCTTTTCAGACACATAGGAAGATTATCACATATTAAGTAGAAAGCAAGGTTAGAAACAAATGGATATGGGTGATAAAGGAGTTTATCACGGAAGGAATAGTATCAGGTTCTACCTAAATCGGCAATACATATGCCAAATTGGAACATGGAGATCCTTGTGGATGATTTCATTGTTGGATTCTAGTGTCGGATACGAAGGGAATTTTTTAATTTAGGGAATAGACCTTACTATGACCGTGTAAATAAGTCATTTATAATTAATGAATAAAATTATAAATTATTCTAGACATTAACATTAACGCCCACAAAGGTGGTGAACACACATAAACAAGTCTTAGCTCCACTGAGGACTTCTAACTTAGTACTGACCACAAGCCAGCTGAGCCCTGTACTTAGAGACAGACACAAATCCATTTTTTCCATTTATATCTGTAATACTTACTTTCCACAATTCCCTCTTAAAATGCATCAAATTCATAAAACAGATTGATTTAATCTAATACTCACTACTCCAATCTCTACTAATATCAATCCCCACACATTCATTGGGCTAAGAAAAAAGTATTTATTTCCAAGCCCTGGAATATAACGAGCTAAGAAAATACCAACCATGATCAAATTTATAGGATGCTGATCAATTTTGCCAAAAAAATGGATTAAAGTAGTAGTATTTTGCAATTTTGGAATCCGGTAGAAAAGGATGGAAGACATGATGGAGCAGAGAGCCAAGCAGAACCGGAAAACATTTAGTCCGTTACACTTCTTTAATCACCTCTCATTGGCCAACTTGTCCAGGAAACCACGGAAGCAGTGATTGGCAGCCGTGATGACTATAATCTTCCTAAGATTATTCAAATCCTAAAATTATATCGATAGACGTCATTAAGATTTTTTTTTTACTTTGGAAAAATATCAATTAATTTATTGACTGATCTTCAGCACTATATCTCACTAATAGCGTAGGCCTCATTCGCTAATTTGTATCCGTCAGTATGGGCTTGGCATTGCCTTTTCTCGATCTGAGATGGGTTGTTCCTCTCAATACACCTTTGTTGCACGCAGTTTCATCCTAACCCTTGGCCGACAACTAAAAAATGGTCTTTTATAGTTTTATCTAAGAATCCACAGTTCCGTAGAGTATCAAAATTTGATCATATGAAAATTAAATGAAAATGAATTTTATGAAAAAATATGATAAAGGCTACAACGCTTCGATTGTTTCATTGATTTAATCCTTATCATGTTCACCTCATTCCTATCCACAACCTTCGTAAGTTGAAACAGCAGTGGCCACGAAAACTGTTGTAAAATATACGATTCACAATCTGGGGATTGGTCCTCCAACATTTCCAAATTCACCCAATTTCTGAGTTATAACGGCATTTGTATAGTTCTGGAGCTGGTAAGCTGAATGTTAATATTGTAAACAAGTTGGAATGAGGTAGTAGTATTTTCTTTGTCTACTAATATTTAACATTTTGAAGTGGATCACTCTAGTCAATTAGGAACCACTAAGAGATGTCACAGGAAAGTTTTTAAATTCTGAAAATTTGTTCATTTATGTGCTAATTATAAATTTCAAGCTTGGAACCTTCAAAAACTTTTGAGATGTATTTCTAGTAATGTATCTAACAGGACTACATTACGATTCATAATTTTTACAAGGAAAGCATACGAATTAAAATAATGAGTAATTTTAACTTTTTCAATTTAGTGTTAAATGACAAATTGAGCAATTCGTGTAATTCAAGTTATAAGAAGAAAAATTATTTTCCAATTTTTTATGTATCTTACAAATATTTTAAGTCACAAAATTGATAATTGCTACGAGGACTCTGAAAAACGCAAAATGCTAAATTTTAGACTTTTCCCAGACATTTAACCAACACTCTTTTTGGTTCGCATTTGACTTAATAAAAAAAAATTAAAAAAAGATTCATTCTCGCTTGAATTGGTAAAGATTGATGGCACTACAACAAATATAATATTTGACAAAAGTATAAAAAGAATAATTATTTGAGGTTTTTACATTTTTTTAAAAAAATATATTCAGGAAAAATTGGATGTCAACTTTAAAAGAAATAAACTTCAGTATTGTACAAGACAGTGACATTGTAGCAAGTTCATACCACAGGGCTAATAATATTAGTTAGTAATTTATCATGAAATAGAGTCCAGGTACTAAGTAATGAGATCCCCGTAAGGTATCCAATAGAAAGATGGTAAAGAAAAGAAATAAAATGGGTCTTTGCTAAAACCTCTGCCTCATCAGCGTTCAAATAGGCTTTCTATTCCTGAGTGGTTTTCATGATTTACCTTTCACGTGATTCTCACTTACATTAGCTGTTTGTGTTTCAAACAAGAGATGTGTCATTATAATTTAAAACAATGCGATATTAACCAACTTGTAATGCTTACGATTACGTCCCTGTAAGCCATAATTACAAAATGACAGACAATAAAAGCTTTCCGCCGAGAAGACAGACAAAAGCTAATGGCTATATGCCAAGCAGTGGAACCAGTCATTATGTAATTAGAGGTGCTTGGAAGAGAGCACGCCTCCTCGCTAACCAAGAGCACGGCCAGAGCATTGTCCTCAGTCCTCGGTCCTCAGTCCTCAGTCCTAAAGATCAAACAGATTTTAAGAGGTAACTGCAGGACTGATTGTGTTTCTGCAAGTGACTGGAGCAGATGCAGAAGAACAGGCAAATAAATTCTATATTAAATCAATACTTCTTTCAAATATTTATTTTAGTGTTTGCGGCTTTAGTGTACTTGCTTAGCCTCCACTGGCTCATTTCCAGTGACCCCTCACACGTGGAAGATAGAGTGGGCTCAAGTATTCTCATGTCGATCATGTACTTATTGTATATAAGAGAGGAAATGTGACTAGTGATTTTTTTTATTTATTATTATTATTTGTTTTCATGCAAATAGTTTGATTATGTTAATTTTCTTTATCCTTCTGTTTATATATATTTAGAGATAGGTTTTATTTATTTTTTGTATTTTTTTTTTCATTTATTTATTTTTTATTTTATTCTTACTTTATTTTAGTGTGAATGTGATAATTTAAAAAATATTTAGAAAAACAATAAAATTCAGTCTCGCCCAGAATGATCACATTGTCTTCTCCTATATTCATCGGGGATCGCACCGTCGGCCGTCTCCTATCTTTTTCTGCCATCTTTAGGATTCAAAGTTATGTATGTTTTTCCCAATCAGGACATAGATTCCCGTATTCCTCCGAAGCGCATACTCTGTTCCTTGATATTATGTTAATGGTTCTGACATAGGCCACTATTGGGCTAACCACGCCACAATATGAGAGTCATTCCTAAGTAAATTTTGTATCAATACTAATCACTCCGTTCCTTTACCATCATATACCAGTGTAAGAACAAATATTAATTTTTATGAACCTTCATAAAAATAATAAATTTGCTCTAAAAAGTACAGTAGGAATATAAAGGATATATAAACGTAGTAATTACTGATACCTACTCTGACATGCTTGATTTGTGAGTCTTCACTTATGTGCAATACCAGTAATAAACGAGAACTGTACAAACAATAATATAATGACGGAGAATTTCGGTATTGAGATGTAAGATGAGATAAAAATGGATTTAATTTAAACTGTTAAATATTGTAAAAATAGATTGACAAACGACGATGGTAGTGAATATGAGCAACTTTTTTTTTTTAAGTTCAAACAAAGTTATCTAATCTCATCAAGGGTAATTTTACCTATTCACTGTAATTCTTGAACAGTAAGAAATGATTTAAAGGAAGAAGTTTTAAGACGAAGAATAAAGTAGATTTAATCTTGATTATATGATTTTGAAACGTTTCTTTTAGTTCATTTTGTAGTAACAGGTATTAAGTGGAAAAAGGTTACGAGTCGTCACCACCAAAAGAACGGGTACTTACCCTATTGCATCGAGGAACACAAGCAGAATAAGAAATAATTTCTAGGTGTTCAGAAAAGTAGTGAAATTTAATAACGTGTAAGTAAGATATGAGGAAGAAAGTGAAAAAATAAATAAATTAGTTATTGAAACATTTAGATGGATTTCATTTTGGGAGGGGGGGAGGATGGGAATGTTTAAAATCATTTCATAATAATAAAAAAAATGTTAGAAATAAAAGCACCTCTGTTGGAAGAAGTCTAAATTTTTTAGGTCCAACAAAATCATGTCCATGTTTAAATTTATCGGTGAAGTATGAACAGGAACGACAATGTTTTGTTCCTGCAATAAGGTATTTCGGTCAGCTCTAAAAATAAACTGCGGTAAACAAACAAATCTATTTCCAATGTGCTGAGTGCGAAATGGATTTTTTAACGCTCAAGAAAAAAAAATACAGAGAAAACGCTTCCATTAGGAACCACTGAATATTCAGGAGTAAACTACCATATTTTCCTCTAACAAGAAAGGAAGAGTGAGAGAGAGAAAGAGAAAAAAAAAACAGTAAACAATTTTCAAAGAATGTCCCAAGAGCAGATTGAGTTTGATAATTTGAATTTATAATTAGAATATGAAAGATAAACAAACCTAAGGATTCTGTAAACACACTATACAAAAAGAAACTCTTGCTGAAATTATGCAAAAAAATGCCGGGGCATATGGCCTTTACTAAAGATAAAATTTGCATATGATTTCCATTGTTCCCTCTTCTTATTCTTTCTGAATGATCTCATATGGTATGCAGCACATTAGGCCCTCCTTTGCATAAGGATCGGCTTGGCCTAATTGAGCGAATCAATCATTGTCTGTGAGTGGGAGTGTGTCTCTCCTCTCTTGCAACTCATCCCTAGAGCTAAAGTTGCAACTAAATAGCATTTAAATTATAGATTAATCTTTTAACTTCTTCGAGACTGGTCTTACTGCATAAGAAAAATAAATTGTATCTAAATTAAGTCTCAACAATTCTTTATTATTATTAATTTAAATTTACTTCGTTTCGGCCGAACTAGCCATTCTCAAGGTCAATCGGAAATATAAACTTACACCTCACATCCAACGATCAAATTTATTTAGCATGCTATTCTTCCCAGGTCAATAAATTTAATAAAATTAACCTATTTTGTCACTATCGATTAAATTTTAAAAGCTTTAATTACATATTAATTTAACACTATTATCTATCATTCACTTATCACAAGATATTTTTTTACTTCTAGCCTGCGAAAAATTGTTAATTGTTGGATGCGAAGTGCAAATTTACGATGGTCTTTAAGGATGTCCAGATTGGCCGAAGCGTTGTACCTTAAAAATAATTTTTGAGACTTAATTTGGATATAATTTATTCTCTTTCACAATAAAATTTAAATGTCCAATAAAATTTTTAAATTGCACAATTCGTCCCGGTTGGGAAGAAAATTAAAATTTGAGATTGATGATAAAGAATACCGCACCTCATTCAAACACAGACATACATATATACTACGTTCTTATCATATAAAATCGCTATATGACATGTATACACAACTGTTCTTTGCTTTCTTTAGTTAAAACAAAAGACTTTTACAATGTGATGAATACTTATATCTTACATATTTATTTATTTACATTTTATATTAGGCTCCTGTACATGTGAAGGAGAAAAAAAATGTCTTATTATAGTAGTGATTGTACATACATACATACATTATTACATAAATACATACATACATTATTACATAAATACATACATTATGATAATGAGGCGTAAATGCGAATTTTTAGCAAAACCTTTTCTTTTTGTTTTATTTTCATATAAACCAGGTTTAATTTTTTTTTTATCGAGGAATCTAAATCTGAGTTCGGTTTTTTTAGTAATAATTAATACATGTCATCAGATAATTATCGCATGGATTTGATAACTTCATGTCATGACTTTCTTGAGTGAGTGTATAATTCAAGGGAAAAAAAGATTATTGACTTGGCTAAATGAATTAATTGGACTGAATGATTTATAGGCTCGTTTCGGTGAAAACGATTTGGTGTAGAAACTGTTAAAAATGAGTGAAAATACAATATTATGATTTTAAAACTATAACATAAAGTTTTTGAATAGAAAAAAGTTTAAGATTCATTGGAACTCAAAATGTTTAAGATTCAGTTGTATTTGTTTCAATACATAAATTTCAAAATTAAAGATTAATTTTATTTTTTTCTAACTTCCTCTAAAATTATATTTTTTTTTGCATAAATAATAAGATATACCATCTTTAATTTACTTTGGCCTGTTTTTCCATATCAGTTATTAATTGTTATTATCTTTCTATTTATATGCGATTGGGTTTTAATGATTTCTAACTTAAGTATAAGCAAAAAGAAAAGAAAAACCTCAGAACCTTACTAAAGTCTTACAGTTTGTAAAAATAAAATAAGTCTAGTGAAAATCGTGAACAATGGTGAGAGTTGATAAAAATGTTTAAAAAAATTCTTAAAGGTACCTACTTAATGTCTAGTATCAATCCAATGAAAATACAAATTTTAAACCGTTTAACTCACTTTGAAAATTTCGACTCATCATAAAAATATATGATCATGCCGAAATTTAACCTTATATTCACTCCCACTGATGTTTTTTTATGTAGAAATCAATCCTCAACACCAAAAATCAGATTATTTAATCAAAAGAGAGCCTATATTTGATTCAAATAGTTAAATGGTAAGTATTTTAATCATATTCTTGAGTGTAACGCATATTTTACAATAAAAGCAAATCATTGCTTACCTTGAACCAAGCAAGATTTAGAGTTTAATACAGTAACTAATACATTTTTAGGACGCGTGTTTTAACTGATCAAATTAATTAATTTTCGATTAAAACTAACTTCTGTCACGTTTTCGAGCGTAATATCTCGTAAAGCAAGTCGCGTGAAGTTTATGTTAGTACGTTTTCGGTTCAGAATGTATTTGAAATAAATTAAAAAAATATATTTTATTACAAGCATTTTTTTTCTTATTTTATCCGGCCCATTTTCTTTTATGAACCTTTGCAATAGACAAAGAAAAAAATGGAGAATTGAACCTCTTTTCTCATAGAAACAGATTTCTGTGGTGACGTCTCTCCGACTTCCTGGTGTCCTTCCATACAATGGTCTATTATTTTTATTAAAATGCGACAAAAATACAGTTAAGAATTTTCTCTAATTTAAAAAAAACAGAACTAGAATAAGTAAAAGGTATTATAGTTGTGGAGTGTGTTAATTTTTTTATTATGCTATAAAATCATGTTAATTCACATAATATGTCACATTCTTTCTAGTTATAAAAAATTTATAATAATATAAATACATTCTGTAGCATTAGTAAAACCTTCCGATATCGTTCGCAGCAATAATCATAAGACTCTTGTGTCACTTAGTTCCAAAGACATCGCCCCTTACATAATGCATACATGCGAAGATCCCATACACTTCAACATCAGCATTAATGGGACTTGCTGTGAGTAAGTGTGGAAGAGATAGGCTATTACAGGGCCCAGAAGAGTGAGGTTCCGTGTAACCAATCCAAGAGTACACACATCTCGGTAACAGCGGGACGATATGAATATAAAGCAGCCAGCGATGGTTTGGAAAGTAGGCTCTCCTTTCAGAGTGGGCTAGACTGATAGGTGTGTCGTCTTTGATGGAGGCCAAAGAAAGTAGGGAGAAATCTTTAGTAATACTCTTACTAAATGCTACAAGCCCTTTTAGAACATTAATAGAGTAATCTGATTTTGTAATACGTCGGTATAAATATGTAAATCAAAAGCGTCTGTTTCTTCGAAAGCACAAATTTCTGGAACTAACAGTCCGATTAGAATAATTATCTTCGCGTTACACACAATATTTATTCAGATAAGTCTTTCGTACTACAACAACACGTTACGACCCATTGGATCGGAGCAGTAACCATATAGAGCAATCAATCTGAAAATAATAATCCTACTTCCTACCCATGACAGCAGGATCACTATACCAACTTTATTAGTTTAGCTTTAGGAAACCTTTATTAAACAGCCTGGAAAAGAAATTATAGTCAGATTACATTATAATTAGATTTATTAGAAAAAATGTATTAATCTAATTTATGAGGTTATATTGTATTTTGGGGGTTAATAAATTAAAAAAATAAGCAAGAAGATGGCCTCGTGACCTTATATTGTAAACTGTTTTAGAGTTCTACTACTGGGTAGTTTCTCTACATCCTGTATCATATCATATGTCATTATGATCAAATTTACTGGTTGTATTTTTTTATACAGTTGTAAATATCAACAAATAAATAAAAAAAACATATTGGTCGATGTCACTCAGTCTCCACTGGCTCTCAATACCAGTGAAGCGCTGGGATCTCTTGAAGCCTCTTCCTTAGAGGTTCCAAAGATTGATTGTAAATATTTTATATAAGTGTGAATGTGTAATTATTTTATTTTTACTTAAATTTAATTCTGTTTTTCTTGTGAATTAATTATTTTGTTATTATCTAATCAGCTTTATTCTATTATATCAATTAATATTTTGGCTAAAAAGTATCAATAATTTTAATATTATTAATATATTATATATATATTTTCATTATTTTGTTCAAATAGGTGGTTTTATTAATATTAATAAAAATGATCCAAATTGTCTCAACCATCTTTATAGAACATATTGCATGACCAATCAACAATAATTTTAATTTTATTATAGACTCATATTGATTTATTAAAATTTGCAGGCTATTATGTCCAAGTCCATTAACACAGTTAAAATATACCTATTTCTCACTATATAATTTATTAATAATAAATGATATAGCGAGATAAATGATGAGGTAGGCAATATAATGTAAGGATCTATTATTTAATTCAGACCAAATTTCGTTACTCTAGAGAAAATTGAATTTCGGAAATAGTACCTTAATTTTCCCCCAGATTAAGCAAAGTAAATTTTATTGGCCTTTTCAAAACCGCTAACTTCAATACAGAGCTTGAGAGTACTAAAGGAGGAATAACTTGCAACTCTTGGGAAGGAGCACTTCTGATCCGCACAAGGGAGAAAGGAAGGGGAGGGATTTTATTAGGAGAGATATCCCTCCTCACTCCTCACTCCTTTCATCGCCGGGAGTGAGGGCTGGCTATAAAAATATAATAAGGTCCTTTATGATGAATTTAACCGTTCATAACCCTCCCTGAAATTTTAGAGGCTCTTAGAGCCAGGCCCCACCTTCTATATTGCATGTCCAATCCCATATTTTCTCTCTTATATATCTCGTCCTAATTGCCTTAGATGAAAATCAATAAAAGAAGTTTTACAATCACAATAAGCCTACTGCAGGGAAACATATTGTATACTTGCAGAACAACTCGGAGCGTATTATTGGATATTGTAGTGTATTGTATCCTTACATATTTCTTCGAAATAACAATAGAAGTAAATATTCGGATAATTTAGGATGATCAGTAAGCTGAGTATAAGACAGAACAAAGCAGAAACAAGTTTTAACATGCTCTAGGAGATTTAATTCAATAGTTCATTTAATCAATTCTTGAGACAAAAGTTATGAAGAATGAAAGATACAGATTAAAACATAAGCAAAACTCATTACCTCATCAAACATTCCCTATTCGAAAGGGTATCAAGTGAGGGGAGGGGGGGGTGTTATAAAAGTTCAGTATTAACAAAATTGTGAAGTAATCAATAATTGTTTTGTTAATTATTGATGAAAATTAAGCGAATTTCGATTAAGGCACGGGTTGTTAAAAAAAACTCATTCACTAAAGAAAAAAATTAAATTATGTTTTTTTATATTTATAAAGGGAGCGCGGCGAAAACGTGGTAAGGTACGATGCTACTAACTCCAAGGACTGTGTTCGAATCCTCCTGTGGCCATGAGTCAACCCTGTGGGTTCTAGAGCCCTCCTGGGGTCCACCCAGCCTCATAAATTGGGTAAAAATCTGGCGGTCGAGAGTAATTCTGACCAAAACACCTCCTTGCACAAACGTTGGTCAAGTAACAGTATTTCCTTAAAAACTACTGAATCCCTGACCCTTCATGGATTGTAGCAGTACAGATTTTAATTTATTTATATTTATATAATGCTATTAATGCTAATTTGTAAAGGTTAAATGCGGAATGATCTGTTGATGTTGGTTAAAAAATGTATAAATATAGAGTAAAGATCATGTTTGGGGGAGATCAAAACGATTAAAGACTCAGTATATAAAATAAATTTCATGTATTATATGTGCATGAATTTTATTGTAATGAAGAGTACGAAAAAAAAAGATCATGTTTCAAGTTAAGACAGAAATAAAACCAACAGTTAATAATTTTTTACCATTTAAATATAAATCAGAGGTTATTAGAGGGTCTCCTTCAGAGCACAATAAAACAATATATGAGAAAAATTAAATACAGAACCAGAAAAAAAATTTCATAATTTTACTCAACCATGTCTAATTATTCTCATATCTCATTTTTTAAGATCCCCGGCGTAAATAAACACTAAAATATTATATTATAACAGTTGTAAAACTTATAACTGAACTATACAGTATATTAAATTAATTGTAAACTACTGATTGTAAAATTCTAAATTACATACTTTTTGAGTTTGACCTCTTATAGTGAATGGGAGACTAGATGTAGTGTCACGAAATTATTTATAAAAATATACTAGCATTCATAAGATATGCGCATCGAAAATTTCCTTTTCGACCTTTCGAATAATCATCGCGTTGAAAATTTATATCCAACATTTTTCAAAAGGCAAACAAATCCCCTGAGCAGGAGATATCTCCACATCAGACGAATCCGTCCCACACGCTGTCATAAATCAAAGAGCCTTCGAACGGTAAAGAAAAATGTCCGCGTACGAGTGCGACGACCTGCTAAGGGCTACTTATTCACAGGGAGTAGACGGTATAAATTTTAAATAAAATGAATAAATCGAGAATATTATTAGCCAAAGAGATAATTTTTATTCACTAAAAAGGCTCAGGAGTTGGAGGTTTATTAGAGAAACCATGAAAATGGACGTTTCAATGTTAATTTAATTAGCTATGTAAAAACTTTCAACATGTACATTACAATGTTCCTTTCTAAACTATTCAAGGTAGGATAAGTATGGTAAGTAGGATAATCATGGTTATCAACAAATAAAAATCAATTAAATAATTTAAATTCACTTTCGTTTACGTAGTCCACTATTTCCGAAGACCTCATTTTTCAGGAAACATCAACTTACTTCGACTTTAGGAAGAACGCACAGGTTTCAAGTACTAATAAAATCCATTATATAATTGCACACCCTCTAAATTAATTATAGTTGTATAATGAATCTACTCTGCAATCCATTTTAGAGTTATAAATATTATAAGCGTCTATTAACCTGGATTTGTTGAGAAACCGGTATTATATTACCAAGGTGGGAATCGAAACCACTACATTCAGAACCAGGCACTCCGGGAACCTCGTTCCAACGTACTGGGCTATCACGTCCTCTTGTATTATATGGTAGAAATTTTACTGTAATAGTTTTATTAAGGGTTAGAATTTCTCTCCTTTATTATTTTATCTATATGTAGTACAGACTAAACAAAAAAAATTGCCTATTTTTTTTTTTCAAAAACCACACTTCTTAAAATCAGACGATTTACCAAGTGTTTACCTTCCTCCAAGTGATTCCTGATAATTGAAGGGGTAATTGAGTGACAGGGTTATGTTACAACTAGTAAATTTTTAGAAAACAAAGTTAAATTTTTTTTTTTGGTGCTTTGTTATGTATGTTATACATAGCCCCTTCTACAGCAAGGTACAGTTATTAATTAGATTTTGAGGTTAGAGTACCTCACACTAGCTAGATCGGCACCTGCTTCCTTCATCCACACTAAGAATTAAAAAAATGTAACATAACCCCTTCATCCACTTACCCTCTGAATTACTTTAATAAGATATTTAATTTTCTAATCCCTACCTTTTAATTTTTTTGCCTTTTACTCTTATATGTTGTCTTTAAATGATTTGCATATCAAATATCAATAAAACACGAGAGGAAAAAATCCTGCACGAGCTTAGATTGGTTTATGTACTTATAATGCATCAATAGTCATTTTAAAGTTAATTTAAATTATTAATAGTAAAGCAAAATATACTTTTACATTTTTTTTTTTTTAATACAGATAAACATTATTGTTTATAACTGTTAATTGTTTGCATCTATATCATAATATAAGACTTTTTTTGGTAGAATATTTAATAATGTAGGCATTATTTTTATTTGCATTGGTCGATTTTGCGTGAAACCACATTATTTTTTAAAAATTATTATTCAAAATTATTAAATTAACTAGTGTCCTTATTTACAACAAAATTAGAATATTGAAACTAATTCTATAAAAATACACTATCCCGAAGTTAATATTTTCAGATTTTGATGAAAATATTCAAAAACCCTATTGTGTTAAAAATTAATCCATTGATAAAAAATAATATAAAGTAGATAAACTTAAGTTCAAAATAATTATAATTAGTGTTAATAGGTTGATGGAGCATGCACACAGCAAGGGAAGGCATTCAATTAATAATTACTTTATAATTTATACTGATGTTAAAAAATAAGTCATTAAAAGAAACTTGTGCATGATAGAATTGGTGATAGCATTTGAAATGTTTGTTAAAGTGTAGAATTATATTCAAATCGCTAGGTGGGTTTAACGTTAGAAATAACAAGTATGGATAATCCAATATATCAGGATGGATATTGTCCTGACATAAAACGCTAAGAGAGGCCTGGACCCAGAGGATAGTGGTAAGAAAACAAGTGTATAACAAGGATAAGTGCTGTGACCCAGTTAGCTATCCTTGGCCAGAACAGCGGGCGTTAGCATCTTGAAGGACCTTGTACAGTCGTTGGTGAGAGCCTCCGTCCTTTTCCAGATAAAAAACAGCTTCATAGGATAATGTTGGAAGGCTCCAACAAAAAGACCGAAGTTTCTCAAATAGTAGTAAACATCTATCTATTCAAAGTTACTCCGATTCGGGCATCATCGGGACAGAAAATCAAAAGATTATACGAATATAAAAACAGATGAGAGATAGTACATCTTATGCTATAAGACCAACAAAATACACATGATTCAGGTCTCCTTTTATGATTATATCCATTTTACCCATTATATCCATTCCTTCTACATCTAGCTATCTCGGTTATTAATTGGATTTTGAGGTTAGAGTTCCTAACATTAGCTAGATAGGCACCTACCCCCTTCGTCCACACTAATGATTCAAAAAATGTTACATAGCCCCTTCATCCACTTACCAAGGAATGGATATGATAAAGTAGCAAATAAGCAAAAATTTAGTCTGAGAGATTACATACATTTAGAGTGTGCAGGTGCACTTCAAATTGTTGTAGATACTGTCAATATTTTTTGGGGGCTGTCATATACTTTCTTTAGGTGTAACCCAGCGTTTCAAACGGAGCGACCATGAATAACGGCAGATGCAGGAAATTCAAGTTAGATGTAACTTTGCTCCATGACAAAGGTGAGTAATTCATGTCAAGCAATTTAAGCCAATATATTTATTACTAACTGAGCCCATCGGTTTCATCCACGTTAAATTTAAATAAGGCACGCCTGTTTTATGAACATGATGACTGGACACCCAAAGGCATTTCACAAACTCAATAACATCCGAAATGTATGGGGAAAAATTAAAAGAAACCATTACATAAACACAAAAAATTCTTCAGGGCCCTGTTTTATATAGACAGCTAATACTATTAGTTCGAAAACAAAATTATACAAACTACTAATAGTTTTTTCCATGATGGAGAGGAAAACAAGTGAGATTTTAAAAGTCAGAAAATACATACTTGTATGTAACAGTACTTACTTGACTTACTTAACAGTAAGTAAAATTTAGGCAAGGAAAATTTTACCAAGTACAAACTACAAGAACGACATTATTATATTGTACTTTAATATGAAACAAAGCTCTGTTTCATGCCTATGAAGTAAATATATATTTTTTAAAACATTATTTTTTTAATCATTAAATAAATGGAATAGTAATATAGCTGAATATTAAACAATATTTTTGGTCCTTGTAGGTTTGCATACTGGTTTTATTCACTAATAAAAAAAGAAATATAACATTTATTAATTAATTCCACTGTATTAAGGAAACAAAAAAGTGAGAAACAGATTTTAATTAAGAATCGATTCCAATAGCTATACTCTCAAAAAAGAGGATTAGCATACAAAACGTGAAGCGAAGATGATTTTTAAGTATTTTATGTGCACCTTTACTTTCTCGCAAAAATTCCATGTTTTCAATCTTCCATAACCCTGTGGTTTTTCCAAAAGGGAAATTTAATGTTGTTTAATAATTAGGTTGTGTTATATAATACTGGGTATAATAATGGGTGTGATAGTAATACTTGCATCGAAATAAACTTCATTTCAGTTTATGAGAATGAACCGAAATTTCCTTGAAGCAGTCATTGGGTATTGTCCTGTGAATCTGACACAACCTAGTTCGAAAAATATTCAGGAGCAACTGAAATCGTTACATTTAAATGGATCGTAAAGCATAGGAATGTCACACTTCAAAAGATCCTTAGGCAATAACCATAGGACTTATTTGCACAATATAGTTCCGACATTGACCCTCATTTATAATACTGTATTAACGAAAGCAATCGGGACGATAACAACCGGTTGTGATGGGAGCAATCAAAGAGAGCGACATAAAGGTCAGGTGACTGACCCTTCAGCTCTCGAAAGCCCCAATCCAGTATTCAGGCCGCTACTGGTGCGATGATGCAAGAAGCCTCCCCTGCTTCCCACTTATAACTTCTCGCCAGCTACCGGAGTACGTGTGTTTTAACTCCGTGTCCGCTTATTTGTATAGCCTTTCTCCAGGAGGGTTTTAGTGCTCGTAAACGCACAGTCGTGAGTCTGTGAATACTCATACTAAAACTGAACCTAGTTCTCTCGCTCCGTACAGATCTCTGTATTCTCGAGATTGCTGTTCATAACAAGTTACACAAACTTTTTTTTTAAATTGAAGTGATGACAATTTTACGCCGAACCTTAGTAAATTTAATGTAAAGTGCTTTGTTACTTAATAAACAAATCTTACAAATTACACTTAAATAATGGATTCATGATTAAATTAGATAGCTGACAATTTTATGTCAGAACTTTAATAAATTTAATGTGATAAAGATTAATTTATTTATATTTTAATTAAAAAATTTTAGGAATTGCACTTAGTAATTAGATTCTATAGTAGACAATTTTACGCTAGAACTTTAACAAATTTAACTTGATAAAAACAAATTTCTTTATTATTTCATTAGTACATTTAATAATAAAAATATATTATAATAATATTATATAAACATATAGTATTATAATAATAAATCGAGTTACTTCTATTTGCTGGAATGATTATCCAAACCCCATTTAAGAAAACTCCTTACTAATACAACCTATGAAAGGTTCTTTCATTTGTATTGGGAAGTGCTGTTCTAAACCAAATATTGTGCAAGGAGGTGAATTAGTAACAAGAGATTAATATATCAATATTACACAAAACATATGTCAATGTAATAAATGTGAAAGTTAACATGTTCTGATTCAAATCTATACAAACATATCGCTGTGTGCAAATTTGTATAAAAAAATAAATATAACAAAACAGAAGTATGATAGACTAGTTTACCTATGCGAGAATTCTCGTATGTTAAATCTAACTTTTTTCTGTATAATAAATTCCAACAAGTTTGACCCGTGCTTCATCCGAGCATTATTTCAAAAACGTTCAATTCACGTTAAACTCCAGGGGCCAGGACGTTTCGTAGGAACAAACAAATTTAAAAAAAAATCATATCTATTTTAAGTTCAGTTCAAATTCAATTTTCAACTCAAAATATTCATGGCATATCACTCAGTATCAAATCAAATTGACTAAATAAAACTAAGTCCTTTTATAAAAAAAAATATTATGTTTCATTATAATAGAAATATTTCTTAGTGAAATCATTCAGTCTCTTCAATTTGAAATCTTAGAAAAAAATAATAAAGTTTCCTCATATCATCAATCTTTTTTGATTTAAATGTTTTCAATATCATTTTACATAATTAGCTTTAACGATTTGAGATTTTAAAGCACATGGCATTTATGAGATGGATGATATAAGATTAGTTTTAGTAGGCATTGAAAATATAATAATAATATTATATTTCAAAATATTCATTATCTGACTTAGACATTATTAATGTCATAATACTATAAATCATAAATTTGTAGCCGAGAGTTCTGGTACTGGTACTGGTGGGGGGAATAAGTCCGGCAAGTGGGGCAATGGGTATTTTTTGCCAACCCCTGACGGCTACCTATCTTGCCGCCGCGTACTAACCAAGGTGGGTGTGTCAAGATTCATCCTTCGGGGCCGCCGAAAATGAACTTAATGAATGAACTGCCCCAGGTGGGAATCGAACACACAACGATCCGAACCAAGAGAGTTGATTGGTTACTGAGTTCATCTATTATGAATTATACTCATAAATGTGGCATATAGTTAATATATGTCAATAAAACAGTTTATATCAGATTATTTTTTTTTTAACACTTGAATAAAATCACAAAACACAAGTAGCGAAGGTTATAAATCTCAAAACACGGTGCCAGCCGATTTAACAAGCTCTGTCCCCACAAGGGATGCCTACTAATAGCTTATCATTACGGTATAAAATTATTCTAATCAGAAATGATGAGATTCGATTGGACTATAGTAGGTCTAGAAGCACACTATACATCTCATTTATTGCTTATCAGAAAATCCAAAGAGCCAGCTGATGGAGAGAGGTCTACACAATGATCGGACAAGACGTACAATGGTACAAAGCGATGACGACCGGTTGCTGCAGGTCGTTCACTTTCTCCATGTCGTGACTGCTCCAAGCTCATCCGCCTCTTCACTCTGACAGCCTCCTTGTAGCAGCACTCTTTGCTTTAGCAGCAACATGCAACATCGCCTCCGCTATAATGTAACTATTACAATTTAGGATACAGAATTATTGTCAGAACCTAGTGTTATAGGTAAATGGAACTACTCAAAGTGAAATCAAATATTAACGTATGTACCAGATTAAATTCTATTTATAAGACACAAGTGTTATATACAATACTTATTCATTCAAAACCATAGGCATTGTTCTCACTTTCATATAAAATATATAGTAAGGGAGAGAAATGCTATCGTGAACAATTTCCAATTGGAGTTTTAACAGAAATAGATTTTTTGAGGTCCTCTGACTTCAAAAAACCTAGTCTTGCAAAATGGTCTCTGTGTGTGCCTGTTTATGTACATACAAGCTAATAAACGAAAATTAAAAAAAACTGAACACCATATTTGAGACAACTATATGCCTGATATGTGATAGCAACTTTTTTGATATTGATAGAATCGATTTTTCAATTTTTTTTTCAATTTCATAAGACGATCTTAACAATTTTGTTTAAGCTCGCTATGTCAATGTAGAATTTAATGGTTGTTAAAATCAGCTGGGTTTTATCTTCATAGAAATAGTTTGACAGGACTTAAATCACGAATTTTAAAAAATCCTTCTGTAAATTAACTTTAATTTTGTTTTTATACAATAAACGGTTTCCATTGTCTGCAATAATAAACAGTAGATAAATACAAAATATTAAATAATTTTTATGAAAGGATAAAGGAAAAAAATAGAAATATCTATATTCTAATGACAGCTCGATCTTTCCTGATTTCATTATGGCTTTGTTTATTTTTTGTTAAACTGTTGTATTATTGGCAAGAACAAAATTTTTATTTGTTATGATCACCTCGAGAAATTCTAAGATACAATTTTCATAATAACAGAAAAAATAATTTTCATGAGCCCAGATCTAAATATGTTTTACTAACGGTAACGTCAACATAAGCCTACTGATCTACAAAAAAATTTGGGTCGAAGGTAAGCTGATAAATGAAAGTTACGTGATGCGCGCAACGCACCAGATCTTTTTACATCCACTTACTCATATGTAAAATATAACATACTACCGGACCCAGCAATGCTTCACTATTACCATATTTTAGGATGTATATACAAGTATATACTATATACATATAATATACAATCATTGATCAGATGAACGGTGCGGCAGTGCATAAATAAAGAGCAAACAAAAATTCATTTTCATATAGTATAGTAGTAATTATTTCCCAGTGTTTACGCTACTGAACCAAATATTTTTTCAAAACAAAATTTTGATGGAATATGACTACGGGGCGTAATTTTTTGAGTACCTGAAAGTACGGAAATAATATCAATTTTGATTAATAAATAGATTCGATTTTTATGTATAAATAAATGAACTGATTTAAATATTTACTAAAATCACTAAATGAAATAAATCAAATGAATGCTCTTCATGTATACTCTATACATAT
>NW_027111148.1:1385637-1385968 GCF_000696795.3 Halyomorpha halys | reverse complement strand
TGATAAAGAAAATGCTTGAGGAAAATGACCCATTGTTGATGAATTGCATCATCGAAAGTTACTGTAAGAGAGCTTATTCATGTGATCTCAAAATGTATTCAATTTTATTGAATTTAGAAAAGATTTGGTCAACAAAATGTATGTATACACATAAAGCTATATTCCGTAGTCTTTAGTCAATCTATAAACTATTTTATATGAAGTATAATCAAATAAAAGAGCAATACGAAAGAGAAATGATAAAGAAAATGCTTGACTTTTTGAGGAAAATGATCCATTTGTGATGTATTACATCATCGAAAGTTACTGTAAGTGAGTTTATTCATGTGAT
>NW_027111148.1:1364541-1383945 GCF_000696795.3 Halyomorpha halys | reverse complement strand
TTTTTTTTTTATAAAAAAGCAGTAAGATCCTATTTAAAATCAATGGTCAAATCTTTTCCCTCTATTGTGATACACATGGTGGACATCTAATGCTTAATGTTTCAAATAAATTTATTTCTGATGCTCATAACTGTTAATAAATTCACAGTCTCTTTCAAAGGTACCATCTCATTTTGTGAAGCATCGTTTTTAGAGTAACTAGAAAGTTTTTAATGTAAAAACATCATTATAGAAAGTTTATAAAGTTTAGAGCAAGAGAAAACTGTTTATTTTCTAGAAGAAAAAAAAGTAAACTTCAATTACAACAAACTATGCACATACAAATAACCTGCAGATAGTGGATAACACTTTTTAATTTTTAACTGTTTTAGTGAAAATTACAGGCAGTGCGAAACGTTATGAATGAGTAAATAATGTGCAATAAATAAAGGATAGAGCTTAATTTAAGATTAAATTTTAATTAGCCGTTGAAACCGTTAAAATCGGATTATTTTTAGTAAAGAATTGTCTATCACAATCGAGATGTAGAATCGTAATTTGTCTGGTATGCTCTGTATATTGCGAAGATATATTTTAATACATTTTTGAGCTTTGAAACTATTATGAATTATATAAAAACATTAATAAACAATTCTAAAAAATTTATTATCTCAAGATTTAACAAACATTATGGATTAGGAATAAGATATTATTTATTTTATGTAATTTTACTCTTGAATATCAATATCTTTCAAAACAAGATATTTTGGTATCAATATTGACGTTGTTCATATTTCGAGACTTCCTCCGATTCAGACATAAAGAATATAGTTTTTCATAAAACACCTTTATTTACAACATCATATAATAACAATATAGACAAATAATATTATATAATAATAATAGTGCAAGATATAATGCCTGACAAATAATATTATATAATAATAATTGTGCAAGATATAATGCTATTATAACTATTATAATTTTATTGCATAGTCAGTAAAAAATGTATGAATAATTACAAGGTAATGAAAACGTTTTGTTTATAAAAACATCAACGTTCCTTTCAATGTTATAAAAGGGAAAAATAAAGTTTTACATCACTTGATATTTATTAACTGTAAATAGAAATAGAATTCTGAATATAAACTTATAGAATCTAAATTTATATCTGACATGATAAAAAAAATATCTCTAATATCTCTGGGATACATTTAAGTGTGTATAGGTGAATAAGTGTGACTTTTTTTTCAACTCTAAACATTGATAGTATACAAATTTAATGTAAAATTAAACAAAACAATTAATACTTCGTACTATTACTCAGCAGTAACATAATACTTTATGGCGACTAGTATTTTATAAAATCCTAAGATAATCAAGTTTTAAACAATGGGGACAATAACAACAATATTCGAGTATTTCTCAACCAAAACTACCTATATCCATTGAAAGTTATAATAAAAAAACATTACAGAAGCATCTAATGTAATTAAATTAATTTTTTATTGAAAATGTCGCTTCGTGAGACCAGAGAATGAACATTTCCATTTCAAAGTAAACTGAGTGAGTTTTAATATATAATTTTAATTTTTTTTAAATCTTTTATTTTTCATTATTGGATTGTTGCTTTGCCTGAATAGTGGTACACCTTAATTTTAAAAAAAGTTTTTTTTTTGTTTTTTTTATGTACTTGTTCCAAATATATTACCGTCGACAGAGATTACCTTTTATACTTTGGCCCCTCTATTAACTATTCCAAAGCTAGTAGGGTTGTTAATAAGTATCTACAACCTACGGTAAAATTCATAGAATACAAAAGTTATTTTTTATAAAAAAAAGAAAATACCTCATTTATTTATATTTATAATTTTATTCAATTATGATTTACATAAGTTATAAAAATAAACTTATTTCGAAGTAGTGATTTTAAAAAAATAACAAAATCAGGAATTACATTTTCAAATTAAAATTCACCAATTTAAACCCATCCATGTTAATTTGAACTTTTAAAAAAAGTAATTGTTAGTAAATAGATAATTGTCATTTATTTCCCGGAAGATTATTCAATCACTGTTGTAATAATTTGTATTTTATTAGTATCTCTTAATTCTTCTTGTAAGCCTCCACTGGCTCATTACCAGTGATGCGGCGAGAGGGATGCGCTGGGATCTTTTGAGCTCTGCTCTACCCCTTGTCGATTGTGTAAATATTGTATATATTATTTCATCATTATGTTATTCTATTTATTTATTTTTCATACAGATAGTTTGATTATGTTCACTTTGTTTATTCTTTTGTTTGTATATATTTTAAGAGTTTTTTTATTTATTTTTTAATGAGATCATTCATCACTAGTACCTATTGCCCACAACAGTGTGGCAGATTGTAATAATATCTATCAATAAATAAATCTATCTAAAAAAATTCTTCTTGTACTTTAATAAAAAGTTTTTTTAAATTTTATTAATCTAATAATCCATTATTAGGTAGGTATTGTGCTGAGCAAATAGTCATAAATGTCACCATTTATATGTTATTTATTTTAAGGCAGTAAAAAACAGAAACAACAACAACTAAAAGACTTCAGTAGAACAAGTATAGATTGAGGATTCCTGCTTCCTGCTTTCTGGATCCTGGCTGTTTGCTTTGCGATCCTGTTGCGTTCCCAGGTCATTGAAGAAAACGCTATTTATTTTTGTAATGAGGCACCCCGTGGCATTCTAGATTCCCTGTTTATTTACCGCCGAATTGTTAGGCCGCCTATTTTCGGCAACTGCTATTTATATTGGAGTCGGGAGCCCTACCATTACAATTTACGGTTTCGGAGTAGAACCGAGGGAATAATAATTAGGCATTGGGTTAGTAAAATCCGGCTTTAGCCAGTTAGTTAATTCTAAACATGATAATAAATCATAAAATATAAGATCTACTTATAATTTTTAGATAAGTATATTATATTACAAATTATACTTTTAAATTCTTTAGGATGGGCTTATATTAATATTTTTTTTGTACGTACTACGTTATTACATAGAGCTATATTTATATTCGTGATTTACTAAATAAAAATTGAACTAAATCATAAACATAAATCAATTCAATCATGTCGATTATTTAAACCATTTCGGAATTTCGTAAGGAATTATTTCGTATTTATTTAATCATATATTAATTTTTTATACGCTGCAGAAGCCTTTAGATTTTTAATTTTAAACTCTTTAGAAAGGGCTTAGATCAATAAATATATGATTTTTAAATAGATCATTTTTGATTGATATTCACGAATTCCCCAATGGACCAAATATACAATTTTTTTGTTTTTGCTCTTTGTTAATTTAAAACGTGTTAGTGATAAATGAAATTGAGGCCAAAGGCCTAATCTTATTAGATTTCAAATTGAAGAGTTTTTCAAACGGCCAATGTGCACTAAAATAGTTATTAATGAAAAGAAATAAATTGAAGATTGGCCCTTTTTTTTTACCAAGCTACAGATATTCACAAAGAATATTTTCAGTCATTATCTATAATATTGTTTGCTTCTTTAAAATAGCTCAATTTTTTCAACATCAGAAATTATTCAATAAAAATCGAACTATATTAAAAATATAAATCAATTCAATCGTTATTACATCGATTAATAAAACAATTATATTAGACATTAATTTGAATTATTTTATTGTTAAATTTGTGTTTTAATAGGCTATGTTTACCCTGTATTATTTTAAAATCTGACTTATACTACACTTGTAACGCACCATTTCTTTCCATATTTCAATTTTTAAATTATTAATAACTAATATATTCATACTTCTTTGCATTAAATAACTTCATTTTTAATTTTTTCCTTAATTATGTTATTATACCTACTTATTCAATTACCTATGTATACATTTTATTTTCCACTTCTCTTATCACTTCATTTTATTAATTCCATTCTGTAAAATTATTCACTTTATGTTGTTCTGTTTATATTTTATTTTTTATTTTCTATATTCATCGGTTGTTATCTTGTTCCCATTTTTTTTAACCTGTCCGAAATTTTAAACTCTTAAGAAAGGGCTACAAATAATATAGATAGTTCTAAATTGGAATTTTTTTTATATATGAAAAAAGTAATAGGTCCAGTGAGTATCATTTATATTTAATACGAATATTTTCAGTTATTGTTTGTTTTATTGTTTTCGTCTCAAAAATAACTTTATTCTGAAAATATCTTGAGGTAATTATCGAAATTTATCATAAATATGAATAAATTCAATATTAGTTTTTCCATCCAATGTTATAAAATGCCGAATTATATTACTTATACCGTTAACCCGAGATATTTCTCAAATTATTAATTATCAGTCATAATTCTTGTGGAAAAATATTCTTAAGACTTCTCAAACTAGACAATTCCTTTAATCTACCCCCAAATGTGTCATAAATAATTATAATATAATAAAAAATAGATCAATATAATATAATAAATTATAAGAATAATAATATAAGTAAAATATAGGTCAATAGAAAGGAGATGCTGGTGCATAAAAGACGACAAAAGGCTGTAAATGAAAATAATTAAATTTAGAGCAATTTATCAGACGATATTTAACAGGATATCTTTATGTTATCATCGCATAACAGATTTACATGAATAGTAAAAAACATATTATGGATATCAATATAAACAAATAAATTTCACCATAAGCACTTATCTATATCATTATAATCATTGAACAACAATAATTATTTAAATTATTCAACATCTCGTAAAATATTTGAGCTACTTCGGCCATTGTCTGACTTATACTAATTTTACTAGGCTGCCTAGATATATCCTGTAAGGTGACTAATCAACGTTATTTAGGGTGTTATGGGTTCAATAAACGGGTCTAACAACACGAGACCAAGCCAAATGTAAGAGGCAAGAAGAGGACAACACATTAAAAAAAAAACACTAGAAAAAGTCTTTATCAAAATAGCTCATGTGCCTCCCCCACAATACTTTTTTTGAGCACTTATTAAACGTAATTTAAACATAAATAATAACCTCCAGGCAATTGTAGTATCGTGCTTTATAAATATTTTGGGATACCCACAATTTTGAGGTTATTTTTGAAAAACTAAACACGGTTAAAAAGTCAAATGCAACATATCCATCCTAATACTGATTCAGTTTAGATACCTTTTTTTATATAG
Source organism: Halyomorpha halys (assembly GCF_000696795.3). NCBI lineage: Eukaryota > Metazoa > Arthropoda > Insecta > Hemiptera > Pentatomidae > Halyomorpha > Halyomorpha halys. Next base: position 1,378,782 of record NW_027111148.1, on the reverse strand, counting down.
TATAGAATTGTTATTTAATATATACTTTATGATTTAAAAAATAAACACTTTATTAATTTTCGTCATCATTTCTTTTCTCTTTTTTCTCTAGATTGAATAAGAAATAATAGTTTAAGAGCTTTAAACAACAAGGAGAATTTAAACAACTTTTAACAAAATCGTCATTTACCCAAAAATTTATTTCACCCCAATTTTTTATTACTTTAAACCACATATAATTACTAGTCATAACTGATAAGTCTGCCAAGTATAGTTAGAGAGGAATAAAATATGGCGACTGTTTGAAAGTATATTAAACATTTTTTTTTCCTTCTCCATATCTTTGAACTGCCTACAACATTAAAAAACCTAATAGAACATTATTTGAAGCAGAGTAATTCACGTTCAATAGTACCCAAGATAAATTTTTTAAAAAACATGATTTCAGGAAATATATACTGTAAAATTAGTAGTAAATGAATTTGTTGTAGAAAATCTTTATCTATGGAACCATTGGACCTATAAATGTATGCCAGCACTCAAATTAATGCTAGTTGAATATACTATAATTTAGTTTACAACGTTTATCTCCTAGAAGTAGATATTATGATATTTTCAAAATAAATACATAAAACGTTGATTTCACGTTGTTCGGTTCATGAGATAATCACGTAAAAAAGAAATTTAAATAAAACAGATTTAATCCATTTAAGTCCAGTCTTAATTAATTTCTTCAAATGAGCTTTATCTTTGTATTTACAATAATGACAGGGAATCGCACAGATATATAAAAATCAGACTTTTTTTTTTTAAATTTTAATAAATGAAAAAAATAATATTTTAACAATATTTAAAACAGATATTTAATATCTATATATTCTTGTTTACGATGAATTAATTAAACCAAATGCACGGTTTGTTTGCACTTGTATATTGCATTCCGATTTATGAAAAATATTTGTCTTCCACTTAATTAACTGTAAACAAGCTATACTTATTGATTAATAATTTATTTACCGTATTTCTAACAGATATTTATACTAGTGAAATCACGAATTAATTAAAATAGCTAAATTATAAACTCGTTTTTCTAATAATTTTTGATTAATATCCCTGATAATTCTCAAAAGTATAATAAATAAAAGTTTCTTCGTATAACGATTGAACTGGTAGAATTTGAAAACAACCAGTAAATAAGAACACACTTGTAAATTTTAATAACAGCTTGGTAAAAAAAAAAAAAAAAAAAATGTGCGGCAGATTCTCGATGTCCTACTGAGATAAAATTGAATGAATAATTGAGATTCCACACTTCGCTAATAAATAGGAAGTAAAGTCGCCGCAGTGTTGCCAAAAAAAAAAGTTGCGGAATAGCTTTCAGATTAGCTCACCAAGGTTGCAGAAGAAAAAAATTTCTGAAACCGAATTGGGAACTGCAAACATGTGGAGCTCTCCTGCCCTCGTTCCATTGTAACTTCTTCTCGAGATGAGAGTAAACAGTGAAAAAAAAAACTATTTAAAACCAGAGAGGCCATGTGTTTTGGCAGATCTGAGAGCCAAGGGGGACCTTTTGCAACTAATCCAGTTGTGTAAATATGAATAGGATAAACATTTTGTGGAAGATGGAACTCTGCACGATAAACACTTAGTATTTTTAAGGGTTATATTCCAATCCAGATATTCCTAGGCCGCCATTAATATTTGGAAGTTCGGGTATCGACAAGACCTGGAAAAAGAAATGAAAAAAGTTTCTAGCACTTAAATTGCCCGGAAGCATTCCAGAAAATTTAGGAAATAGTAAAGGATTCCATCTCACAGAACATACATCCAAAAATAGTTGTTATTAGTCGTAATACGGACAAACATTTCTGAATGTTCTAAAACTCTTACCAATTGATTCAATATAGCAACGAATGAGGTACTCATTTTCTACCTATAAATCCTAAATGGTGAACCGAAATAATAATTATAAAGGCTTGGCGAACCCAAAGGTTCGATACCAATGTCGCCAATCGTTCTCTTCATCAGACTTAAAACAATATTCCCATCTACGTTTCGGTCAATCCTTCAGACGTTTACCCGTCGGTTCAGAGTTTATTAACACGTCAGGGATCCATTCAATACCAAGTCCCACATCACACGGCCATATTATTCGCCGCAATGCTGTGGCTTGAATTATATTTACCGGTTTCAGTCCTCTTAATTCGGCGTTGTGTAGCCTTCTAAATTCTCATGTTAACTCATCCTTAAATCAAACAACTTTTTCATTTGTGACCGCTACGATCGGAAAAGAACACAACTATTTGTTACTTTCAGGAAAACAAAATAAATGTTCTTAATTATTAAAAAAAAAAAGGTTTTAGATTTAGACCTTCTATTACAAACTCCCTAACCACTCAAACCCCCTAGTTTCTAACCTTGCATCCTCTTCCAATCCTGATAATCCTCCGAGGCGCCTGAAAAGAAGATGGCCACTAGACCAGCTAATGTAAAATGTCATTAGAGTGCCACCAATGGGTAGTTGCTCTACACGCCTGTAATTCTCCATTTTAACTAAGATTAAATTTACTCAATGAATAATATAAAGATATTAAAAAAAAAAGATTTAGGGCAGTTTTACTTAAGTGCTAAATCTTAGCATTGATCTGCTCAATTTGCGGCTTGTGCCCTCAGCCTGACTTTCAGTTGCAGCGACGCTATTGAGAGAGAAACGCCGGGATGTTCTGGAGTCCTGCTTTTTACTTCACAAGTGGAAGCTTCTAGTTCCTCAGGCTGAATAAATGTATTTAAGTTTTTTTTTCATTTTATAATTTTTTTTATCTTTTAATTTAAATATATTTGTTATTATTGTGTTAATGTGTTCCATTAGCTCTATCAGTCATGGATAAATGCAATGCTACATAAAACCAAAAATTGATAAAAAAAAAACTGCTCTATCTTAAAATTTTATTAATCGTGGTGATGAAGGTCTATATTTTCAAAATGAGAATTTTGAACTATACACTAAAGTAACTTTGGGGAATTTGAAACTGTTTTTGTGCTCCATCGTGTTACACAATGAGGGGAAAATCCCTGCAGAATCCCTTCTCGTTAAATATTAAATTATTGACCCCTCCTTTACAATGGATTCCTAGTCGAATTATATTCAGAATCAGGTACCATAAATACCTTGCCTGGTATAATCCTACTCATCTGTATACGACAAAGAGCTAATATTTTTAAAACGTGAAGTTCTCTTTCTTGGAAATCCGTATAAATTTTCAGGTACCTTCGTTTTGAAATTCAAAAATGATTCGATTAGTCACAATCCAAGGCTATTCAGAAAACAATATATATATATTTTTAAATGTTTTATTGTTTCACTGTTTATGCTTTTACTTTAAGTAGGCTTGGTCCGATGTACCTGACGAGGTTGTCATTAGGTTTCCAAAAAATAATAATAATAATAATAATAATAAAGTCGGCTGATTAATACATTTTGAATGATTTTATTTTTTATGAAATTAAGTATCGATTAATTTATACTCCAATCAACTTTTGTTAAGAACATAACAATATTTATTATTTATATCTCATACAGTTTGCTCGCTAGGCCATTCCCACCAATAGCATTGTTTCTTCCAACGGCCTCACCAAATACATACAGATGAGTTTTTTCATTTAAACTTATGTTTTTAAGGTGATCAGAACTAGCGTTAACGACCGTTAGCTGTAAATATTTTTAAACATTACCATCCCCATATTCTAAGTTGTTCTGATTTATTCTTATATTCTATTTATATATTTAAAGCACAGACTACAAAATTGGTGGCGGCAACCCGAACTGATTAGTTTTCATAAGAAGCTACCAGGCTTTGGTGCCAAGAGACAGCCGTCTATATGGGCAGCATACCGTGGAGATATGAACCGTATACCGTGCATACCTAAGCTGGTACCGACCCGGAACGACCAATCTCAGAATTATAACTAACATTACACACTTCTGTATCCAATCATGAATGCGTATATGACCGTTATTGATTCTGTCGCCGTATTGGAGAGATGATATATGACAAATACTTAACATGAATATACATACCTCGAGATGTACGCTCCGCATGAAAAAACAATTTTAAAAACCCAAAACAATCTTTGAAAAATGAAGAGATTTAGAATAAATGTATATACATCATTCATTATTATAAAATATCTGAAGACAATAACTAATTTAAAGTTTAAAGTACTCTTTCCTAAGTACTTGAACCAATAGAAGTACCGTACTCGCTCAAAAGTATTTATATGCACCTGGGAGATGTCCCCTAGGTAAACGTTCTTACCATGGGAAGAGGTTTGGGGTCTGCAGCCTAGATCTAATTCTAACACCACCAGCAAAGCGGACCCTCCCCGCTCACCATTGTATTAGTGCGCACTTTGCGCCATTGATCCTTTACATACAGTGAACCCCACCTCAACCCTTAGGTAAAAGAAGGAGCAACAGACATATTTGATTATCATTCATATCGATTTCAAGCGGAGGGTACGAAAAAAAAAGTATTTATAGATCTAAGTTAATTCACACAATCAAAAATCACTACCGTAAAATAAGGTGAAATTGTTCCGCGTGGAGCGAGAATAGACCCACTAGGAATTCAGGAAATTAGTACTCTCTAGTGAATTATTTTCAAGTAAGCTATGGAACAGCTGATTTTTAGGTAGATTTGAGGATTATTCGTTTGAATAACACCCATACCTTACGGGTTATATATATGTATGTATAGTTGACCGTAAAAATTGATGTATAGGGAGATATGGTCAGGGTTGCGGTCACAAGAGAAATAAAAATAGTTTACAAGCAACCCTGATCATCTCCCTATACAACACTTACGGGTTATACGTCGATTCTCGTAATAATAAGAGGTATCTTTGAATAATTCCATATATCAATCCAAGACCTCCCACATTATAATTTTCATATTTACTGGATCATTGAATAGTATCAGTTCAAACATTCCGAAGCTCTCCAATAGCTTACTAATCTGCGTTACTCAGTTATTTTGCAAGTTCAGCCGTTTGTTCATGTCTAGTTGCAATTGCTTTAAATAACATTGTTTTACGAAGCGAGTACAACTCAACTTTGCAGTATGAAAGAATATTTCAAAATAATTAATTAATTAATATCTTATAATGGAACAAGGAACCAACGTAACTAGGTTACAGATAATATTGAATAGAAAAAATAACTCTTAACAATAAGAGAGCCCTAATGGAACAAGCTGGTCAAGGATATGCCAAATGGCCACTTCACGGACGAGCGAGCAGATGGCGATAGACTAATGTACTTGTACACTCCACCAGAATTTTAACATTCAACAGCCTTGACTCTCGTTGCCTTTTGATATTCAAACGTTTCTTCCCACTGGCCAAAGAGTAAACAGCGACTTAGCTTGTATCTACACAGATTTTATCTCGGAAATGAAATAACTATTATAGATTGAGGAGCAGATAGGGTGCGTGTAATCTGAAGGAGTCATCTCTTCTTGTATAATATTTTTGTTTTCGAAAACACGCACACTGACACGGAAGTCATAAGTCTGCTGGCTGAAAGAAAAAATAATTATCATCGCTTAATATTCAATTCAACAATGCAATATAATTTAACAAGGATAGATGGAGTGATGTAAGTAGACAACAATCACTGGTTGTTTTTCTAAGCCAGAATTTTAACACTGACAATATACGTCAAGGGTACATTATTTTTTCCCCGTATTGTTTAATTAGTTAATTTTAATTATATTCTGTAAAATAATATTAAGAAATGTAAGTAGATAGTTGGCTTACAATTATTCCTTTAGGTAGGTTTTATTTCTTTTTTTAGGTTTTAGGTTTTTGCAATATAATATAGCTTTATAATTGAACAATCTTCATAATATTATTGATATACTAATTATAAATAAAATAAAATTTACATAGGCCTTGTATTGAGTATGCAGAGATTTTAAGAAAAACAAATTTATAAAAAATATAGGTAAAGTTTTATGTTACTATTTACAATTAATTTTAATAATATAATAAATAAAAATTTAGACCTATATGCAATTTGAAATGAATTAATTATAAGTCTGACCTCAGTGTTTGGAAGGTTAAAAATGGTTTGTTGATAATTGATAATTTGTTGATAGTTGATAGTGTTAAGTGACTAAAATTAAAAATTTTAAAAATTATTTTTTTTATTCTTTTTTTAAAGTTGATATAATAGCATATACGAATAATATAAATAAAATGGTTACCTATAATAAGAACCAATATAGAGAAATAAATTTGTTCGATGAATTTAAAAATATTTAATATTAATTTAATAGTATTTTTTATTACAAAACATATCCTAGCAAAGCCACACTGACGAAAAAAAATTATATAATAATATGACTATCCTGATTCTGGAGGTATATCAGGCAGTATAGTGTTGACAAGTTAAACGTTAAGATAGTGGTAGATTGATGCTTTAATAAAAAATATTAAAAATTATATAAGTGGAAAACGTAGGAAATTAAACATGATATGTTGTATGTTAATGCATAATAAACATAATTTACCTTATTATGGTTATAGGTTAATTGACTATTATAAATAAGACGGGCATAATAGTATGCAAACATTTTAGAAAGTACATCTGAGGCAGTGATTTTTTAAATTTAAAATGTTATTTAGAATTCATAATGATTGTCCATCCATCCATTCCATCCATCCAAACACATTTGTTTTTACCTGGCTTCTCCTTCAGTACCTAATAATCTCCTAGGCGTCTGGAAAGAAGATGGCCTCGATATCTACTCCTCTAGAAATGTTATTGGAGTTCTATATTGATAGTAGGGGTATAGTGGGGTAGATTCCCCACATGTTTTGGGCCATTTCATTATATCACATACAGCTAATTTACTTGTTTTTTTATATTTTTATACAGTAGTAAATAACAATAAATAAATTATTAAAAAAAAAATTCCCCGAGCCCTATGTGAGAGAATTACAACGTAGTTTTATAGAATATTATTATGTGAGTATACCTCTAATATGATCGATCAATATATTGTTTTCTATAGAATAGTTTTTACTAATTGTACTAATATTATTATTGTTCTCTATAATTTTTAATAGTTGTGTCTCTGAATCACGATTGGTACATTATTATTGGTAGTAGTATATTCTAAAACTATTGAAATATTTTTGTTGTTATTACTGTGATGCTAAAATAATGAAAATGATCTATAAAAAACACATGCAAACAACAAAAGCTGTCTTGTATTCTGGGACAGCTGAACAGGCTATTCTAAACAAGTCAACCCCCTCCTCCCCTCAGCCCTAAGCCATTGCTAAGGGTTAACTACTAGATTCGGACTCACTATTTCTTCCCAAACTGCTATTTTAGGGTCCAGTACCCATTTTATAGGTGCTGTGCAGGGCCCCAGGAGGGACTGGAGTGGATTCACGACCAGATGGACTCAAATAAATTTTTCTCCCCGCCCTAGCTCCAACATTTACAGGAATCAGAGCCATAATTTCTGAACTGGCAAGCAATAAAATACTGCTTTCAATTATTTGTGTATTTATACTATTGAATGTGAAACTAAATATATTTAGATATAATTAACTATTTGTCATAATTATTGGAAGCATCAGTGAACAGTAGAGTAATCTTTACTCAACAAAATAAATATTAATCTAGACTGCTGGGAATATTTAACAATTTTTTTTGTTGTCTGAAAACTATGCCGGAATTTTATGTACACATTTCGAAAAGAGTATTCATGACGTTGTGTTAAATTTAAAAAAAATTTAACATGCTAAATATTGTAAGTATAGGATTGTGAGCAGTCTGATTTAAAGTCCAATTTATATGTTAAATGCAGAGGAGCTTCTAGCGGACTTAAGCGGACTTAACAGCTTCGTCATTTCATTTTCCATCCAGCTCACTTGTTCCTTGCCTTCTTTTAGAAGGCTTTTTTATTCCCTTTAATTTATTATTATTTTTATCAATTAATTTTTTAGAGTTCAAAACCATCCAAAACAAAAACAAACAGAAACCAAACACGAACTAACCTATCAAAACGACAACTGACAAAATGAAGTGGAGCTCATCTTGTCTATTTCATGACATCATTCTCCATTTTGATGACCAATTAAAAGACTTTGAACCATGTTAGATGTTATATCGTTTAAACGTTTAAACATGCTAAAAGAACTAAATATTTTTCTATTTAACATACTTGTTAAACTTAAGATCATGAATATCCCCAATAAAATCATTTTTTTTGTTATATCTGTATTTCCTGATTGATACATTTGTATTAACCACCAAAATATTTAATTTTTTTTCCATAGAGTTAAAAATTAAGAAAATGCTAAAAAAACTAATACATTTTTCGTCGATTTGTCATTGATTATTTTATTCTAAAAACGTATAATATATAGTAAAATATAGATGATATTAAAATTGAATTAAAATATTTATTACAAGTTTAAGGACATAGGTTAATTTTTAATTAAATGAATCAAACCTAAAGGTTTGGGATTCATTAGACTCCACCTCATCATTAAATTCAATAAGGTTAATTTTATTATTTATTATGTCCCCCATCCCCCTCCCCAAAAAAAATTATTTTATGTACTATTGTTTTAATAAAGTTTCATTTGTAAAATTGTTGAAGTTTCGGTTTATTTATTCCAAAATGTATCAAATTTTCTCATCTAGTTGTGGTGGCAATGAATTTTAGATCGGCAATATATTTTTCTCTTCTTGAAAATACATCTATTCGTTAGAAAAAATATCTATCAAACTTTAAGGTTTCAAAAATAATTTTAGAAAATTTATTTATGAATACTTAGCACGGTAATGATCTGTATCAGATGAGTTAAAATCATTAAATCGGCCCTATTTTATGTAAAATATACCTTGAAAAAATAAATGAGACGATTCATTTCAAAAATTTTGCAAGAGATATTAAAAACATTTTGTCTATTTTAAATCTATATAACCCCTGAATTCGTACCCGTTATAAATATAATGGATGGTGACGATTTTGGTCAGTATGGCTTTGCTAGGATGTGTATTGCAACTAACCTCATATCTCAATTTGCAAAATTTTAGTGAATTTTGTAGAATATTTTAAATCAATAAATACATTTAATAAATAAATTATTTAAAAAAGTTCACGATTTTACACTATCTGTGGATTAATATAGTTATAAAATGTATTCAAGTGTCCATACATTATTCTCTCGTCAGTAGAAAATTTGGATTAATACCAGACTCAACCATTCTCATTTATAAAACATTATTAATGGTATTACTAATGTACGATGGTGAAGTGGTTATCATTTTACGAAACGGGAAAAAAAATACAATAACTTCAAAAGATGGTCATAAGAAACGCATTAGATACCCCTTAGTTAAAATAATCAATAGAAATTATAGTTACAACCGGAATCAACAAACTAATTTATTAAAAAACGTTTTAAAAAATTCTATTACCAGTAATTAAAGGTGTAGTGGCTTATAACGTAGAAAATCTAACTTAGTCTTAGAAAGTGAAGCCCAAAATAGTGAAAGACATTCCGGCATTAATTCTGAATTTATTTATAGAGATGACGGTTGGGAGTGTGGACAGAGAATATCACAAATAACTTTAATAACTTTTTTTTTAAATATTCATTCGAGCCAACGTTTTGGCCAGAATTTCTAGCCTTCATCAGGGCTCCTTAGAAGCAAAATCTCCTGTATATATTATTCACGGTCAACTATTTTTTCATTATTCTAAATTTATTCATTTTTTCTCAAATTAATTTTCAGTACATAGATTAATTATTTATTTTATTAATTTTATAAATATTTGTAGTTTGTTTATGTTTTTTAATTTTTATTTTGTTGTTTCTTTCATTCTTTCACTTAATATTTATTTAAATTATTACTTATTATATAATTTTTTCTTAGTAATTTAGCTTTCTATTATATAAAAAAAAATTAATCATCACTTAGTAATATTTTATTACGAATTTAAATGCTGGGATAAGGCTTTGAAAATTTTTTTTCTGCTCAGAACATGTTGAAAAAATAATACCATCAGAACTACAGAATACATGTAAATTACAGTTATACAATTTGAGAAACAAGTAGCACAATTTGTGAAGCATGGGTTGGTCCGGCGTCCGTCAAACAGGGGTACCCTCAATTTTTGATTATTTAAGGTTTTATAAAAAACATAATATTGTAAATCGTTAAGGGATAAAACGAGATAACACTCACACATTATGTAATGTTAAAAGCGAGTCAGATTGGTATGATATCTACCTAAGGCCTACCAGGTTGATCTTGCAATAAAGAAGAAAAATGTGAGTCCGAAGATAATAATAAAAAAAAAACACTTGAAAACAACGCGCGACTTTAAATTTACCGCTCAGAAGACAGTAACTAAGAATAATAAGATAGAAGACACTCTGCTCATAAAAAAAATTGAAGTAAATTGACATGGAACAGTTCAGGTGAAACCATTTGCTAAATTGTCAGTTGGGGTCGAAAATATACTTTGAAGAAGAGAGCTGACGTCGGTTGATATCTAAAACTGTTTAGGGCAGGTTTCCAATTCTAGAGAAAGGACATCAACTGCTACAAGCTATTGGAGGCTATGTCAGGTTTCTATACTGTCATCCAAATGACATTTCCATAATTCATCATTAATGTAATATCAATAGAAAATATATAAGTAATATACTTATTTATTCTATGTATCAATATAGTTGAGAAATATACAAATTACTTTATTGTAATTTTAGGTAAAAATTTACCTTAAAAACCGCTCAGATATTTTTCTTTAAATGAAAAATACTGGCAAATGCAACTGGCATTAAATGCAAATCTACTGGCATCCAATCTAATTTCTAAATTAGAACAGACCTAGTTCAGAAATCATTATTTAGGGAATATTTCCTCAGATATTTGGATCCTAATACCTAACAGGGACAACTGAATGGCTAGTTCTGTCAATCATACAACCATCAGTCAATAATACAACTATATTAAGGCGATGATTCACAACTTTTTCGTATGGCTAAGTTGTATTATTGGCTTAATCGTTGCTTTATTGACTGATCCTCAAGATCCACAAAAATAAATATCATTGAGAGTCAAGAAAATTTTATAAATGAGCCCTAATCAATGTTGCATATGGGCTTGTATACTTAAAATTATGTTGCTTCCATATTATGTTCATAGATCGAAAGCTAATTTCAGTTACTGCTTCTACCTGGCCTCTAGAAGGACAGGAAGAGCCTCCTTGACTAGCAGGTCTTTAATGCGCAATGGCCATTACAACTAATGAGGATAATATAAAATATAGATCCATTACACAATACATGAAACCTCCATTAAGTTCCCCTGTTCGCCAGATAGTAGCTAACTGAAAATTATTTTGACATTGACCAGTTAGTAAGAGGAAAATAGGAACAAGATGAATTAAAATTTAATCATTTTTTAAAAATAAATCTCATCAGTATAAATTTGTAACAACAAACTAAATTCACACACATGTTGTACATTCATTTATGTATTATTTATAATCTTGGAAAAAGGCACTGTGTGAGAAAATATCAACCGCTTACTTTAAAGATCTTAAATTTTATTGCTTCATTTATAATTAAATGAATAAACTATCTCACAATAAATTTCATACTTTGTAATTTAAAAAAATGAAATAAAATTAAAAGAATGGATGCAATAAATATAATGCATTGAAGAAATGAAAATATAGAAAATTGAATAAAGGTATTGTAAATTTATATATTAAAAGCATTAATTATAACTTAATAAATGTATGTTTTAGGTGGAAATATCAGATGATTATAAAATACTGATGAAATATATATATATAAATTATAAAAGATAAAGATAAGGCAATCCATTCTAACTGGACCCGCCCCACTAAATCCCCCAGGAGCGACTGTCCTATATAACTTCCGAAATATTTGCTTATAATGGTAAGAGGAGACTTTAAGATAGTTAAATAAAGCAATATTTAAAAAGCGTCTGAAATTGGAAAACAGCGTGATGAATAGTACAACTATATAATAACATTAAAACATTAAATATAAAGTAATAAGTATAAAAAATAGAGTAACAAATGGTATTTATGACTTAATATTTAATGTTTTAATGTTATTATATAGTTGTATATAACTTTACTATCTTTTATCTTCTATATTTTATATTTATATAAGTTATCTACATTTTATATTCATCTGATACTATTTTGTATGTTGTTATAATATGATATATTATTTTATAATTAATGATTTTATTACATACATTTTCTTTTCTTCAGCATATTATATTTATTGTATCAATTCTTTTAATTTTCGTTCGTTTTTGTATTTAATCTATATAGAATTTTATATAACTTCTCCCCTTATTATGCATATCATAATATGATATATCGTATTAATAGGAACATTCTTTTCATTATAGTGTTATTCATATTTAGTCATAATACTAACATTTATAATTTATATTTATAACTTTATAAATATAAATATGCAAATGCGTATAGTTGTAATAATTTCAATATAAGAAGATGGTCAGGGTTGCGGTCAAAAAACAACAAATAGTTTAAAACTATCTGTTTTGTTTTTTTATCGCAACCCTGACCATCTTCTTATATTTAAATCTTTACGATCAACTATAGATACATATATTTTTAATAATTTCATTTATGTTAGGCCACTGCCTCAACGCAATGAATAAAGCAAAGGAGGTTAGATCGGGTTTCACTTTGGATAAATAGGAATTGTTTAAAACGTTTAGAGACGATGACATATTTTTAGATATTATTTAAATAAATAAACTGTAAAGGTTTTGATGAAAAGGTAAAGAAACACACATTCCATAAATAGGCCAGCCAGTTTCGTCCTTGCTCTAAAAATAGAACAACATTTCATAATTTACAAAGGAAATTATTTCTGGGCTTTTGAAAACAACAGAGAAGTTGCTTACTGGGTAAGACATTGAACTCCTCACGACACAGGTTCCTTTCCGGTTTTATCAAATATATACATTATAGATAATAATATAATTAAAAATGGAAAACCTTAATCCATATTTGATTATTATTGACAAAAATAAAACAAATCGCATATGAATAATGTAATCATCGCATATCAACAAATGGGTCTTGCTAAATTATCTTACTTCGAGCTGAGGTAACGGCAGTCCTTCCTGATACTATAGTATGCCATAATTAATCCAAACAGGGTCTTCTAATCTTGATTAACACCTATCTTAAAATTCGCAATATTTAGAATTTATGGATGAAAATGTAAAGGGCACAACTGTTTCGTCTGAAGCTTCTCCTGAACTTATATTCAACGATCCAACTTTTTCCAGCTTAATTTTTAAGGAAATAAAGTATATTTATTGATGGATTCTTTTTAGGAAATTAAATTTTAAAGAGATGCCTATTCGGGGAAAATAAAGATAAAAAACATTATCGTGGAAATGGGGATTTGGGTTTTTATTCAACAGATTATCTCACTTAATACTTAACATAGTCCTCCATTCCTGAGTTAATTTAACTACAGGTTTATCATGGACGTTGTTTTTTATACAAGACTTTGTTTTGGAGATAAATAATAATTTTGGGAAAACAACGAGTTTAATGACTTTCCAAAGCTTCTAATCGATATTTTCTTCGACCTAATACTGTTTTAGGGTTGAGCTGCGACAAGAATCCCTCATAAGATGTAACCTATCGAAAAGTCCAAAATTGCCGTGGAGATGTAGTGGAGAAATTTAGGAGATTATGAGCTCAAAAGAAACTCAGGCGATAGCAATGCCTTAATTTTTAAACCTTAACTCAAAAAATTGTGAATTCAAGAGAGGTGTTAATCGAGTCTTAAACACACAGCATAAAGTGATAAATTGTTGTCCACTTTGTTAGTGGGAACATTTAACGATAAGAGTGGAGATATTGACGATATTATTTCGTTGCTACATTGCCTTCGTTCAAGAAACAATCCAAATAAGTAATAAACGTAAGAGACTTTATGTAGAGAGAAAAACACGTTATTAAAAGTGTTATACAGCCCAACTTCATTGGGTTCCCTCATACGCAGCATACTTATGACTAGTAAAGCAAAATTTTTTTAATCCTAGAGAGAGAGAAATACTTTATTTATTTATCTATGCTGCCTAAATACATTAGGTTGCTATCTCACACAGCATACTTATCAATCCGTAATCGG
>NW_027111148.1:1327889-1364311 GCF_000696795.3 Halyomorpha halys | reverse complement strand
GACCCGCTAAACAAATTCAATATTAGACGGTAATGTGAGATCAGACTGATCATTCATAGTCACAGCAGTAGATCAGTCTACCAAGAACAAACAAATAGATACATTTTACGAGAATAAGAATAAAACATAGATTAAAAGGAAAATATAATAAAAAAAAAAAACCGGTTACAGAAAACACTTGAATGGATAAATAAGTTTAAAAATTAAATAGTCACAGCATACTTTTTTTTTTTTAATTGTCACATTATAAAAATTTCTGCTTTATGTACTAAAGTTTATACATGATTTATTTTTTCCTTTTTATTATTTCTTCCCTTACACATTTTGTTTTGCTATTTATTGTTCTTTAAATGTGTTTAATTTTTCCATCTTTTCAATTCTAAAACTTTTCTCTGTTTTCAACATCGTACATAAAAATAAATTTAAGCCAAAAGTATAAAAATTATATAAACATTCGAAATATGATAAAAGATAATATATACATACATTAAACCCAACAGGGTCGTCCCCATTTACCATATATTAAAAAAAACTTTAAAGTTTAAAATAAAATAAATAAGTATATTAAGCTAAAATTAATAATTACAAAAAGATACTAAATATAATAAAAAGAATCTATGGATATAAAAAGTAATAAATATATAAATAATATAAAAGTATTAAAATATATATATAAAAGTAATAAATATATGTATTAAAATTATTATTATTTCCTATTCTCTTAAAGAATTTTTTTTAACATTAAATAAAAATAGTAAAGCAATACTTTTGTTCTCATGTAAGGTGAAATACATAATCACATTTTTATTCAGCGCATCGAAGGGATCAATGTAATTTAAATGACTACAATTATTTTTATTGAATCTAAAATACAGTTTGAACTGGAAATACTCTCAACTTATTAAATATTAAAAACAATTAAATCCAAATTATTGTTTTTAACATCTATAAAATTGTAATTGATCACATAATTTATTTTGTTTTAGCCTAATACTTGAATTAATTGAACAGACAGAAGTGGATGATGAAGGAAGGGAATCGGGTTACAGTGGATTAATAACCACTTTAGGGCGCTATTAGAGCTTTATTGTAACAACTAGCTTCGACTAATAATAACAGGTTTACACCGATATCCAATCTGGCTATTAGGAGGGAATTCGAGAAGTTTCACCCCGCTCTGGGGCGCTACCTGTGACGTATTATAATGGCTAGTCCTTGCTGGGTGAAAGCTGCTCTAGGGGTTGTTAACGGCAATCGATCTTAGGCAAGCCACTGGTATGAGTATGCTGTATGCGCTGGTGGCCGATATCGAACGCTTTAAACACACCAAATAATTATTCTTTAAGAAGAGTGGTTTCTAAACCAGAGCAAAAGCGACCAAATTGAATCGAAAGCAATAAGATTAAAAAGGGAAAGCGATTTGATTTAATTAAATTTATATTTAAAAAAAAAAGTCTTTTCAACACTATCGCATAGCTATCTCATGATCATATTTTCCAAAGCTTACCTAAGAATTATTCTCTACAAAACCAAAATCACATCGTCTATAGTATAATGCTTTGGATTTTTATCCATATTTTTTTATAAATTCTACACAGATCCTCATAGTAATACGTTCACTTTTTATTGGTTTTAATTGGAATAATTCCAAACCTAAACATCACGGAGAAAAAACCAAATCCACATTTGAAAGTCTATTAGATTGTCTACAAAGCTCAAAAGGGAATAAAAAGATAAATTCAGGGGAATATTTGCGAAGATGTAGCATATATATATATATATTTTTTTTTTTTTAAATTTGGGCTAAAGGCAGTAAGGAAAGTAGTGTGATGGACACACCAAATGTTTATAATAATTAGTAATCTCTTACATAAAAACAAATAAAAAATAGTCTGGCAAACTATATTTGTTAATGGTCATTTAAAAAAATAAAAGTATATTGAAACGAGGGTGAAATAAATATAATATTTTAAATAAGCGTACGAACATACAAATTAGAAACATTGATATAATAACGTTTTATAAACTTTAAACCTCACAGTAGTAAAATTATTGCATACAATTTTAATTTCGATTAAACGTTTCGCGATGGAATAATAGTGCCTCGCGTTGTGCTGCCTACATCGCTTCACCCAGCACTGACCCTTAGGTTGCAGGTATAGTCCATAATTGCATTGTAAACAGCGTAATAATAATAATAAATATTTAATAATAATAAGAAAAATGTTTACTTAGGTTAGGAATTGAATGAAGAATCGACTGACACTTGGTCATCGTTCGTGAACTGAGCCTGGAAAGTATACTTTATGGTGGTGCACTCGGCGAAAGCTTTTGGGAGAGTGAATAATTTTGGCTTTATTTTGTCAGTACCCTCACCCTACTTTCTCTTCTTCAAAATTTTGCCTGTTCCGCAAAAATTCTCTAACATTTCAGAGAACTTTTTTACAGTCCACCAAATTTTTGAATACCCTTTTTTTTGCGCAATAATTCTCCATTAGCAGTGTTGTTTTTGTTAAAAATTTGTTTTCGCCAGTGAGAGGAGCAATGTTGCACAAAAAAGGTGTATTCTAAATTTCTCTAAAATGTTAGAAAATTTTTGCGGAGAATGTATGAAATGTAAAACATCGTTTTACAAAAATAAGTATACAATCTTGGTAATTGTTTTGAAAAATACACCTAAAACATTTAATAAATATAATATTTTCTTAAAACATTGTATAATTATTTTCCTGTACGATAGTATCTATTTATATAATCAGTATGCAATGTTGATAGAATATCCATTATGAGACCAACAGTAACACGTTTGAAACTAAAGTTTTTATTAACATTTTGTATATTAAAATAAAAAATACTGAGAACCATCGTGATTTGAAATGCATGATATGTTTACCATATTCAAAATCTAAAGTTCACTACCCCAATTGAATCGGAACTCAGAAAGAACAGAGTACACACAGGACTGCGTAGCTGAACAGCCAGCCAAAGATAAACAAAGAGCCAGGCGGGACGGCTAAATATTTTGTTTTGAAGGTATAAATTGCGGTTTTCTATTTGAGATGGAAATGTTTTGACGAGGGCCAACCAGCTCCTCCCAATAACCAACAGAATATAGTTTCACAATCGAAAAATAGTCTCTTCTACGAAAAACAAGATATTATTGAAAAACAAAAATTATTTTTAAAAATGCATAACATATTATACAGAGCTCTGTTTCATAATGGAAGCTAACATTATTAGTCCATAAATAGAAGAATACAAACAACAAAGTACAAACACTAATACTTTGTGATTCATGAAGAGGACGACAATTAGTAATTTTATGAGAGTTAAAATGTAAAAACACACAAATGTATACATACAGCACTATTATACAAGACAATTAAATTGTATCAAATACACACTAAAAAATTAATAGTATTAGTGTGTACTTAATTATGAGATAGGCCTCAGGTCGTCGCTTAGTAACATCTTCATTTGTTTCAATTCCTGACATGAGATCATCGGATATCATACAATCAAAAGAAATTTTAAAAAAGCATTATTATTTATAATAACCATGAAAGTTATTTATTTGCACCCAAGCTCAATTCTCTATCAGAAAATAATTTCATAGTAAATTGGGATGGAACAGCATTTCTAAATACAAGTGACGTGACTTGTAATTGACAGTTTTAGAACTACATTATCAAGAGGTAAAAGTTTTTTTTTCTTTCCAAAAATAGCTAATGAAAATTTTCCATGAATGTTTTTGGAAGAAATCCTTACAGTACGTGGTAATCTTGTACCAAAACAGTAAATTAAACAAATAAAGAATTAAAACATTTGAAATAGACCTAGCTTAATATTTTATAAAAAATAATAAATATTATAAACGCGTAATCAATATCAAAACAGCTACAACTATTTATTTCATTTAAATTATTAATTGTGCAACGGAAGAATAAACTATTTCAGAAATAATCAAACAAACAATATAATAAAAACTACAGATAATACAAACTAGTACAATAAAGTATCTGGCCCAATATAGCAGGAGATCGATGAGAAAGTGTCCGTGTGCTACTCGAATCCCGGAAGATGAATTGGATATTGTCATTGCTTATGGCATGTTTCCAATTCAAATATAGAAAAAAAAAATACGGCTGTATGTTCTTGTTTAGTTGTAGGAATGAGACAACACGTTTAAGCTTACGTAATTAATAAAATGAATAATAATATTTAAAAAAACAAGAATTCGTGTAGGCATGGGAGGATTTAAATAAATTTCAACTAATTGTTATTAACGAAAATCTGATTTAACAGTTTATTTTAACCTTTTAGGGTGGATTGGGGAGAGTGAATTTGTCGATCAAATGAAATAAAAATTGTGAAATGGAAAGAAATGGTGAAGTGGGAGGAACAAGAAATGGGAGGGAAAAAGTAATAAATTGAAATATTTGTATGTAGTATGTAGACTAGAATAGGAAAAAAACTGTTTTCTTTCTTTTTTTATGTCATGTAAATATATTTGATTTAATATGTCCGATCACGGATTGATTAGTATGCTGTGTAATGTAGTAACCCGATGCATTTGGACAGCATGAATGAATAAAGCATTTCTCTATCTCTATCCATATACCATACCATTTCAACAGATTGAGTTATAGAGATATGGATTACCCAACAAGATTGACACAAGCATCGATTCCGACTAATTGTGCTGAAAATTGAGTTATATACATTAATGTCCGAAGGCGTCTTAGGGAATAAAGAGTTGAGTTTTTAGTACATTATAAGAGCACCAAATTCTTCCCAAATGCCGATCCCCTCCCAATCTACTCCCGATAAGCTTCTGAGGTACCTAAATAGATGGCCTCCAGAAATCCTGTCATGAAAAAAATATTGCTTGGACAAAGTAAATACTATTTACTTGTACTAAAATGTTTGAGTACGGATACAGTCTTCTTGGACAAAACAGTTCAAGATGTGTCTAAGATAGTACTAAAGAAAAACTAGAAATATAGGAATTTCGTAATTGAATACGATTATTTAAGAATATGTACATGAAATCATTGAAAAAATTTTTCACCACCATAGATTAATGTCATGACATTTACCTCACTCTCCAACTCTGGCTCTACTTCAGATTTTATAAACACGATTAGTTTCAGTTCGAAACTCAAGTATCAATTTAGATTTCACTAATGGATCACATATGAAGGATATAATGTAAATAATGAGCCATATAATTATCAACAGCCATTGAATCTATGTAGTTCAAATACTTTACTACGCTGGATTTATAAAATGACGATGGGATTAATATCGGAGGGAGCGAGGAGGGCTCCCACCATTTGATACGGGCCATTAGTGAACAAGCGACGACCTTTCGTCTGTTTTTGGCCAACTGTGAATAAACAAGGCGCGTAGTTCGTTCACGCGTGCATCACGAGGATGTAGGAACTAGGAGCCAGGAGGACATATATCTGCGAATGTTTGGCAAACTGCACCATTGTTGACTTGTATTAAATATTTAGATCATTTATAAAGCTCAAATTATCTTCTACTCTATTTCTCGTTCGTAGTAATTTAAGAAATTAGGAGTGTATATATATATTCTCAATATTCACCACATATATATACACAAATACACACAACTCCAAACACTCGTATAAATACTTCTTTTTTCTTATACACATTCACGAAGTGTGTATTATAAAAACTTTCTTCCAAAATACTGTTGAATAATCAGATTGTGTCCTTAGCATTGCTGGGGATGTTGCAGATACATATAAATGTATGTTTCACTTTTATAACTAATGAAAACCCTGTAGCATTTAAAACCCAAATAAAAGGATCTGAGGAAGAACCAGGTATGCCCTTTTTATTATTATTCGGTTATTAGGATCTATATATTCAAAATAAATAAATTAAATGCATAAAATCTGTTTTTTTGGGAGGGGGGGTTCAATTCTCTGCGATGAAGGCAGGGGCGAGGGAGGCAGATTTTTACTTTGAAACCAATTTATCCTATTAAAAACAACAAATAGCACTGATTTTTATCACGATAAGGATAATTTCTGAAATTTTCAGGTAGCCTTGGACCTCGTTAACAAAACTGTAGACCAGAAACAGATCACTAAATTACCGGAGTCTGACTAAACTCTTGGACAAATCTTAGTTTTACCGAAGATAAGTGCAACCGGCCTTAATTTTTCTTTTCGCAGGGCAAGGCGTTAGTAATAAAAAAAATGCTAAATATCAAATTGCGTAGAGGCATTATTTTTTTATTATATTTTCTTAGTTGATTACAAAAGCATATTATTACGTAATAATGAACTAAAATAATCACGTGGAAACCACGGAAACTATGTCTTTCGTCTCAACACCTATATTCAAGAAATGAAATCATTGTTATTAAAATGCTAAAAAAAAAATGATCTGCTCTCGGCGGGTCTCGAACTTAGAAGTCGTGGCATGGTATGTCTAACTGATCAATAAATGTTTTCTTGACATTGGCTTATAATTTTTCACGACATTTTCATTATTAACTCGTCTACAGGCGAACTTAAACATTCGTCTACTGAAATTAATCTGAACTATAAGATTGGGATACACATGCCTTAAGTTTTGTCTAATTTTTATTACAAAATTTTAATAACTTTTGTTCCAAGATCCATAGTAATAATAATAATAATAATAATAATAATAAATTGAAACCGAAAGAAAAAAAAAATTACATGCAGTGCCAATTGTTATTTCGGAATAAACGTGTTAATTAAATAATTTTGTAATACAAATTCGTACATTAGCCTCTTTTTAAGTTTCATTTGTTTATTGTACGTCCTGTAGATGGCCTATTGATAGATGCAGTTTATAAATAAATTCAAAGAGCATTGAGTAACAGTATTTTGTGTTTCATCTAAAGAGATAAGAATATTCTTGCTGTTACAAACGTATTTATTTCTGAAAAAGTGGCCCGTTTTTAAACCAGTCCAAAATTTTAAATAAAGTAGACTAAAATACTTAACACGCATTGCTCCATCTGGAGATTAAGATATTTTCTCCTTCTCTCTAAATTAATAGCTGCATTCCTCCACCTGAGCCAAATCTGATAACTGTAGAGTATTCTTACAACTGACGAAAAGATAATAAATCCAGCGATAGGAGGGCTTTGTCGAAATTTTCGCAGACGCTGCACGGACTATGCAGTATAGATGCAACGTGCTCGATACGCATCTTCCCCCTAAATAAATCCTTATCTCCGGATGGGCTGCATCGAAAGCTGTTTTGCATCCTAAGCCCCTCGGTACGGGGAGGGAGTGGAGGGTTTAGAGTGCTTGCTGTTATGATAATACCCCTAGAACCCCTAAGGTACACTTCGATGCATCGCAATCAGAGATAATGTTTAAGTGATGTTGTAAAAATCATCCACCCTAATGCATTATAAAACAGTAAGCATTTAAATTGAACATCTTAACTACCTTCAGTACCATTGTACAAGAATGAAGGTATATATGTTGGTGAAGTACGTTTCTTTCTAGTCAATCTAAGGTGTTAATTCCAAGTTTCTCACACTAGCTAGAACAAGTTTTTGGAGTTCTGGCAATGGTTATATTCTCCACTCAAGTAGAGTGTTTGCGGCTTTAGCGCACTTGCTCAGCCTCCACTGGCTCACTACCAGTGATGTGGCGAGAGGGATGCGCTGGCATCTTTAGAGCTCTGCTCTACCCCTCACAGGTGGAGGATAGAGTGGGCTCAGGGATCCTCAGGTCTATTGTGTAAATATTGTATATTAGAGTGTAAATGTGACTATAGATTATATTATTTTATCATTATGTTATTTCTTTTTCTTACATACACATAGTTTGATTATGTTCATTTTGTTTATTCTTCTGTTTCTATATATTTTAAGAGATTTTTTTTTTCATTTATTTATTTTAGTATGTATGAGATCATTCATCATTATTACCTATTGCCCACAACTGTGTGGCAGATTGTAATATCTATCAATAAATAAAAAGTATTTCAAATAAAATCTAGAACAAGTAGAAAATCTGGAGGGACACAAATCTGTCCCAGTTTGGGAACATAAGGACGCCAAACCAAAATAAATAAACAAACCAGACCGTCAGGGAGAACAGGAGGAACAAATTATGAAGGGCACGGTAAGAGTTTACTAAAAACCTTATGAGGTCTGCTGACTTGTTTGTTTCCTGAAAAGAAATATGTCCAAATAAAAAAAAAGTCTTTGGGTAGGTAATTCGATCTATGATACTCCAGCACAAATTTGACTGTTGACCGTTAAACAGTTTACAGACACGAAACTAAATTTATTTCTTGATGTCTAAAACGTAAAATGCCAGAGAAAATTTAATAGATAAAGTAATATAATTTTCTTATTATGTAATCGGGAAAGATTAGGTGGCCTGGGCTCTATTATTTCTTTTTCCCTTTCTCCTTTATTTAGTCATAAAATTCTTTAATAGTTTAATAGTAGTAATTTAATAGTAGTGTAATTATCCATTATGTATTATTGCTAATAAAGATAACTGTTTATTTGCTTCAAAAAATCAAAACAAAAGGTACTTTAGAGGAGATTTTTAAAAATTTGTTATTTAAGTACTGTTAAACTATTTTAATAATGATAAGGCCTAGCTGTAATTAAAAATGTTTAATTGTAGATTTACGAGGCGAGTTCATATCACGTAGATGGTCTAACTTTTCAAGTTTGAAACTCATTCATGATGTAAAATATATGATCGGACGTTAACACGTCTGATCATATAACGCCCTATTAACGGGCAATACTCTAAGCACAAATAAACCATTCTCCTAATTTGCATCTACTCTTTGTAAAACTAAATATACGAGTATGAATATTAATTTATTTACTACTGTTCCAGTAAGAACAATACGAAGCCAAAATATGACGATTTACGTAAAGAGAAGAACAATCTATTAAGTTTTTTGAAACTAAAGTATTTCGTGGAATTTTCGGTCCAGTTGACTAGAGAAAGATAATAGCAAGGAATTGTGTGAACTTCTTACAGTAGCTAGAACAATCAACAAAACATAGTGAGCAGTAGACTAAAAGATAAACCTCGTAGGAGTCGACTGAAAGGAAGATTTTATTAAGGGAGGATTGTGTTAGGACTTGTCAAATTTTCTCTTGAAGATCGTACGAGATCTGATTGAGGAAGATGGTACTACGACAACCAGAAGGTTTTTCTTCCCCGAAACACCACTACAACCTTCCCCACTTCATAAATTATCCACAAATACCCAAGGTCCTCTATTTCCCTTTCTTCCTCTTTCATTTGGTTTTAAATTATTACTGTAAAACATCAAGCCCATATGGCAGCTTTGGATTTACAGCTCACCAAACCATACTGCCATCTATTTCAGAGCAATAAAACACGGCCATAAGCCTCCACCCTTGTTTACGACTGGCCTAGAAAATAAAACAGAGAGAGGCAGTAAAAGAAAAAAAAAAAAGACTGTCGGTACCGACGTAGACAGCGTACGGGGTACGTTGACAGTGAGGCAGGTGGTGCAACACTATTTCACCCCGTCACTAATGAGGCTCTGTCTAGCATCCCCTCAACCAAAATAAACGCAAACCCTCTCTGGCAACGAATAAATGAACTATCTTCGGCAACCCCCAGCCCAATGAAAATAAACCTCTCATATTTCTTAAGTGTCTTCGATGCCTAATTTACCTCTGCTTGTATTCCGTTAATTACTAAGGGTTATTTTTGTATAACTGATATACTGCCTCCTAGCATTGACAAAATGTACAGGGTTATGAAGTCAACGAAGTTAAATGGAGCTATAAAAGAAGAAATATTAATATGAAACCTGACAATGTGACAAACTACCTCTAATACCTTAAATTGTAGGATTGCCTGGGTGGCGGTCAATAAAGGTATGAAAATGGTAAAAGAAAACTATTTATAGATATATATTTATAAACCAACGTTTCACCCCACTTTGCAGGTACTTAGCAGGGCTAAATGAAAAATACAAGATAGAAACAATTTAGAATTAACAAAACATTAAAATGAAAAAACATTTCAAAACAATTGTTATGTCGATAAAGTATATTACTTAAAATAATTAATAATAACATTATAAGGAAATATACATGTAGATGGACTGGAAACAAGTTACTAAATATAACCAGGTGTGATAGAACTTCTAAATATAGATCAAGATAAATAAGTTTTAGGAGACTAATCATTAAAATTAGTTATAAATATGGTAAAGATGTAGATGTAAAAGCTAGAACACGTTGGTGAGGTAGATATGGTAAATTATGTAAAGGGAGATATTTAGAAAATTGATAAAAATGAACAATAATCGTAGGGGTAATCACCTGTCATAAAGGAACACTGAGAACGACTGAGAAGGAAGGGAGGTCAGGGAAAAAAAACAAAACATTTAACCCTGACAAACCCCTGCAAAGTGGGGTGAAACGTTAGTTTACAATAATGTTCTTTTACTGTTTTGATACCTTTATTGACCACCACCCGGTCTATCCTTCTACAATGTATTTCATACGGTCAACTATCTTCTTCTAGTTTAATACCTTAAGTTTTAAGCATAACTACGTTTCTATTGCAAACACACAATGCAAAATAATACTGGATTGTTTGAAATAAATCCTGAAGAGACATTTCAACGTGAACATCAGAAGAAAAATTGTAAAACAACTTGTATGTATGGCGGCAGTGGAAGTTCAAAATGAACTTACCAAAAGTTCCAGCCAGTGCCAATTTTTTTTTTTTTCGGTTGACTCTGTGACAGACCTTGTAGATCTTAGGCCGCCCAAACCAGCCTTCACCACGCCTGCATATTTTGGGCTACTGCTTTCCAGTTTGCTGCAAGCAGTCTTTCGCATGTTTGTTAAATCTGTTTATCCCTCTGGTATCAAATAAATATAATAACCAATCAATATTATTATATTGGAAGGTTAAATATAAAAATAAAAAAAAGACTCCAAATGACTGTATAAATTAAACATTAAAAAAAAAATGTAACTTCTTAATTAAATTAAAGATGAAAAATGGAAATAAAATAATTCTTAAAACCCACTATTTAACACAAAAATATGAACTAATAAAGAAATAAACGTTACTTAAAACGCAGCAAAAATAAATATATGGGTCATTCTACCAAAGTACAGAAATTTAATAAATGAGACCATAGTGTATGTGTGACATTGCCAATAATTCTTTTGCATCTACTGGTCTATAGGTAATAGCTAAAAAAGTGTCGAAAATATTAGGTAAAAGTTTCGATATCTATCTCTCTCACCTACCCCTCAACTCAAGTTGCTGACTTTGATGGTAGAAAAAATATCTTGTTTTCAATTTATAACCTCATTTTTACTTATACCTGCTGGAAGGTCATAAATATTTGTTTTTAGGGTACATTGTACTATTAGTTTAATAGAATTTTTTTTATATATCGGCCGTGAACACTTTGGATATCTTAATATTATTATCCTTCATGGCTAGCAAAACTGTAGCAGATTACAGCAAAAACGAGGATAACCTATTTCACAAAATTTCTAGCTCTAGATTCCTTGTGAGTGTGTTTTTATGAGAGTGATCAGTTGGGGTAATTTCACCTATAACTCCTGAAACAATGATATTTCCTAAAATGTGAGTGTGATTCATGTTATATTACAGTTAATTTGAGTGATAATCTATAAATTATGTAGATAAGCGACTTACATGAAATAGTCCACTTCAATGTAAATCCAAAAACCTATTTCCCTCACATTTCCAACAGTGAGAGAGATAGAATTTAGGTGAGGGAAATAGGAACAAATGAGATATTTTGGTTAGAAAACCTGAACAATAACTTATTTAAATTGGTTTTCGGGTTTGCTTTTCCACTTTAGAATATAATTCAGAGATTAAAATGACTATTATTTCTAATTTTTATTTAGTTTTTTGGATGCATACAAATATTTTAAATTCTCCAAGATAAAAAGCTGGTAATGTTCACACGTCCTGGCTCTTAGGAATACAATCCACCAGTCTACATGACTTTCTTCCGCTATGGATAATTGTATTATTTATTATATTACAATTATGTTACAACATATTTTCTGAATGTTATTATGTAATCAAACAATGTTGATTACCTACCATATTTTTCTTATTTTTTTAAAGATTATTTTATCCAAGGTCATTTTTATTATTCAAACGTTGTATTTTTTGTTTTACTACATTCAATTATGACTATAAAGATTATGTTTAATAAATTTTCAAACTATGAAACCAAATCACTGTGAAAGTTAAACTATAAAAATTTGTCAATAAAGAAAGTAAAATGTTTCGGAGTAAATGTACAACAAATTTCTAAGTTTGTTTTTGCAAATTAAAAACAAAAGTTCTGAATCATACTTTTTTAATAGTGTTGTGAAAAAACACTAAAAACATATACTGAAAAATCAGTAGTTAGTGAATTTATTTTGAGAAGTCTATATCTCCAAAATTAGCACTAAAATCAAAACTAGTCAATTGTATTATGAAATATAGTAGTTTATCTTCATAGGAGTAGTAGTTTTCATGATACTCAACAAAATAAATTCAGTGACTAAATAAATTAATTTTTCAGTACAGTTTTTTTTTTTAAATATTGCTTTTCAAAATGCTGTATCTCGAGAACTATTGAACGTAAATAACTCTTTTAGGGCTCATAATTCAGCAAATTTACTCTACTTCAAATGATAATAACTATTTGAAGATAGAGTGTGCGATTTTCGATGGAATTTATTTTTATTTAAAAAAAAATTAAATAATTTGGTAGTCTTTTGGTATCTCTTGGTTACTTGTACTGTAATTGTAAATTTTGATTAACTTTTATGGCTTTGAAAATGTTATCAATACAGCCCCCTATGCTGCATTCAGATCACAAATTAAAACACAATACTAATAAATGTATTTACTTATGTCTAGGACGTTTCGGAGATACTGCATACCCCATTTTTATCATCATATGTCATATCGGCCATCATAGGTTTTATAGTGTTGTAGGTAGTTTTAAAGATATAGAGCTCCGAATGAAAATTTTTTAAAAATGTTTTGAAACAGCCGTCATTTCTTATTCCTCTCGCCTATACTTGGAAGACCATCTAGACTTAATAAAAAATTGGGGTAAAATAACTGCCCTTTTTTCTGCCCAGCTCTTATACTATATCGCCTACGGGCTTGATTTATCTAATACAACAAATAATCACTATTTGTATATAAATGCATACACAGGTACATATATGCACATATATCTTTTTACACGGTAGGCACAGCATATGTTATAGAAAAAATTGGTATGTAGGAACATAAAAAAACAAATTAATTTATTACATGAATCAACAGATTAAGAATTTATACCTAAATTCTTAACCTTCAGTCAAAAAAAAAAAAATAAACAATTTTTCTAAAAGGGAGAATTTTAAATTGTATTTTTCCTAATGTAATCCATCCATACCAAGTAGTACTAAATGAGCCATCGATATAAACTTGCAACCCTTTCCGGATACAATAGAATAGGACAGAATGAATAGCTAATAAAACCTCGAGATGTTCCAGATAGATTTGAGAGATAGATCAGCAAATCCAAGGATGATTGGGCTAATGCTATTTAAAAAAGCTGTACACGTAAACTGAGCCATAATAAGCCTGTATATCAAGATTATCTCAACATGATCCAGTAGAAAAAAATACTGCTGGTAGTATAATAGATCGACTCTGTGTTTCTCATAGAAAAAAGAAAAAGATTAAGCGGAATAGTAGAGAACATTAGAAAGGAGGTAGAATAGGCTCTTAGTAGATAGCATCTAGTTCTCATTTTTACCGTTCTTAATAAGCTATATCCTATTGTTAGCATCAAGCCCATTTAACTTGAGCTCGAGGTGTATTTTTTATTACCCTTTGTCTTAATAAACTAAACAAAACAATTAGGGTATTTAAGATTAGATATAATTATGGTAATAAACAATTTAAAATTAAAATGAGTTCAATTCCTAGTTGAATTATTTGAGAATATTTATCCATGGAACAATGCAAGAGAGAATTACTTACCTAAGCGACTCTCATACGAAACAGGTTTGTATATAATTCTGAAATATATAATGAAGTATATCATTGAAATAATTCAAAATATGCAAGAATTTGTCCAGAGTTTAAAAAAAAAATGACCCAAGGATCTTTAAACATTGGTGTAAATCAAACTGTCACTGGGATCTAAACAGTGCAAAGTGGTCCAACATACAAAAAATTGTGAGCGAAGTAGGAAAAGTAAATTTTACTTTCCTGATCTGTTTAAAAAGTTTACTTCTTATTTTACTGCTGAGAAAAGTACATGCATAGTATTATATATATATTATACGGTGACTAACTTTTATTTTTATAATTAATTTTCGGAAAAACAGTTTTAATTTACTTTATTCAGAACGGACAAACAACAATCAACCTTATAAGATACAGCTGACACGAGTAGGAGACAAAGGCGATGAAGAACTTGAAAGAAAAGCACTCAGCAGTTTTTCGTGGCTTGATTAAATATTTAAGTTTGGGAATCTTATTCCATATCTTTTATTCTATCCCTTCCTGGCTATAGTTCATTTATACTATGAGAATATTATATATTTAAATTATTTATAAACATTCTTATGAGTTCCTGACATAATGACAGTCTAAAGTGTTAATGTAATTTTTCGTTCATTCAGAACCTACTTCTAGAATATAATGTTTTTCGTATTTTAAATCAGTATTTACATATTTAATTACCTCTAATAATAATTAAAATATTTTTCCATCTCTGAATACAGTTTTTTAAATTTATTAGTGCAGTTTTATTGATTTAAAAATTTATTATTTATGTATTTAGTTGTATTTTTTATTTATTTAATATGAAGAACGGCCTGGTGAGCCTGACATGGTTGATATAACCGTTATTTTTTTTTTAAACAATTAGCTATGGGAGGGAAGGGGGTATAGTCTCAAACAATGGTACCACTTACTCCAAACAACGTTATAATTAAAAAAATAAAATAATCGATTTTCTATTCTACAACATAAATTTTTTTTTTTACAATTAGTATACGCAAACAGCGTTTCAGCACACACAGTACACAGCTGCAACACCCCTCAAAGTACCCATGGGTAGAAAAAGGAAGGAAACTTCAACAAGCATATTTTGTGCTATTTATTATTTATTTTTTCAATTTGGAGGGTACGAAAAAAATTTAGTAAAATTCCCTATATTATTCTACGATTTTTATGCTGAACATTCATCAATGCTTTCTGAATTTTCAGAATCGCATGTAGGTTTAGTAGAATTTAAAGTTACGATTTTGGAAAAAAAAAATAGGGGCTACTGTAATTTTGAAGGTCAAGCAGAAACCGAAAATATTGGTTTCATATTTTCAATATTCAGAAAGATACATTCAGCATGATGATCAAATATGTATAATCATATTTTGATTTTTTATTTATTATTAAAAATATATATTTCGTTGTTTTATTTGTTACTTTATTATTTTTGTATACATTTTTAATATTTTAATATCTATTCTATATTTATTGTATATTAATTTTAACATAGTTTGTTTAATTTTTTTTTCGTTATTCTGTAAACGGTACATTGGGTTGAAACCAAAATAGGAAACGGAAAAAGAAGGAAAGGAAAAGGAAAAACGATTGAAAGAGGAAAGTATAGAAAATGGGGGGAGTAATGAAAAATAGAAAAAGAAAAAGGGGAAAGAGAAGGAGAAAAAGGGAAAAAAAATGATAAAAGACCAAAAGAGATGAAACAAAACAAAAAAAAAGTCATGTTCTCGTGTTAATAATAATTATTATTGTATACTTGGCTGGGCTTATTTATCGTAAGATTAAAAATATCGTCTGATTAGACTAAAATAAGTAAGCTGTGGAACTAGGAACCCAATGATGTTAGATAGCACAACTTTGTACTTTAATAAAGTTTTTCCCCTATTTTGGTGTTGCTAGGCCTAAATTTAGGTTAAAGCTTTTAAATGAACAGTCCCTTGAATGGCATTTATTTGACAAAAATCGTGTTGCTATAACTTTTTTTTTCTTTGAAGGACTAATATCAGTGTCTCCTATTTACCTCTTTATTATAAAAATATTGACCAGATCCTTTTACTGCCAAATTACGGGTTTACCTATTTATCAAATATGCCTTCTACATTTTTTTGTTTACCTTCACTTACCTATCTGAGGAATATATAGTAAGGGAGATTATTGCGAGTTTAATCAAAATCGGTTGGGTCGTTTTAGAGAAATTCAAAACAATGTGAAAAATCCATTCTAAAAATCGCCGATAAATTTTTAAAGGTCGGTTTTAGCGGTCGATTAAAGCGAAGTTCTTGTCACATCTCAGAGTATACTCGCCTTGAACGTGTAAGTTCAGTTTCATACGAATTGTTCCTGAGCTAGGCAATTTACAGACACACACACATCCAAAACGTCAGAGCATTATGCAAGACTTTTTTGGATCAGTGGACCTCAAAACATGTATTTCTGTCGAAATCTTGAATTCAAAATATTTCACGATAGCAATAATTTCCCTTACTATATATTCCACAGATAGGTAAGTGCAGATAAACAAAAAAATGTAGAAGCCATATTTGATAAGTAGGTAAACCCGTAATTTGGCAGTAAAAGGGTCTGATCAATATTTTTATAACAAAGAGTTTAATAGGAGACACTGATATTAGTCCTTCAAAGAAAAAAAAGTTATAGGAACACGATTTTTGACAAATAAATGCCATTCAAGCGACTTTCATTTAAAAAGTTTTAACCTAAATTTAGGCCTAGCAACACCAAAATAGGGGAAAAACTGGATTAAAATACAAAGTTGTGCTGTCTAACATCATTGAGTTGCACAGCTTACTTATTTTAGTCTAATCAGACAATATTTTTAATCTTACGATGAATAAGTCTAGCCAAGTATACAATAATAATTATTATTAACATGAGAACATGACTTTTTTTTTGTTTTGTTACATCTCTTTTGGTCTTTTATCATTCATTTTTCTTTCTTTTTTTCCCTTTTTTTTCCTCTTTTTCTCCTTCCCCATTTCTATACTTCCGATTTTTATTAAAATAGCTATTTCATCCCAGAACTAAATGATTTTGACTATAATAGGGGTATGAATGATGCCGTGTTAAATATAGAATGTATTACCATGTTATATGTTGTTATATAACTATAGGATTGTGAACAGCCCTATTTACAGTCATGTTAAATGGTAAATGCGTAAGACCCCTTAGCGGATCTTTTGAGCAACTTGTTTTATAACCTTTCCTTCCTCAACTTCATATTATTGTTTACTTATAAGTATTCTTTAAAGTAATTTATTACAATATGCTTAAATTAAGTGAAAAGTGGAAGTTTGGCCACTGAGTGCCTTGTTGATCTTTTAACTTGTGAGGAATAGAATCAAGATGAGCTAATTGACAACTGTCATTACATTATTATTATTATTGTCATCCCTTGCTTGATTAGTTAAAATACAACCAAAACAATACTAACACACAAAAAAAAACTACGCGCAAGCAACACAACAAACAAACTGATGACGAGCTGAGCTGGTCTGTTGCGTGACGTCATTCTCCATTTCATAAACCAAGTAAGAGACTCTCAACCACATTATATATTATATCGTTTTAACATGGTAAAAAAAATGTTTCTCCGCTTACCACGAGTGTTTCTATTTAACACACTTTAACATGTTAAACTAAAGATCATGAATACCCCTAATTTTAGTTTTATCCTCATTGAAGTAGTCTTATAGCTTAAATTATGATTTTTTGAAATATTCTTTCCCTAAAGTACTCAAAATTTTGTTTATTTTAAAAAAGTAGCAATAATAAACAATTGATAAGCTAATTAGTGAATTTCCGGTGACCATTCAAGCACTCCCGATAGCATAACGACTTTGTTAAACTGCCGTATTCATGTCTGGTGCAAAATTTATAATCGTTGCTACACGATAACCAACTCTAAAATAGAAATTTTATAGAAACGGCAAAATAAAAATTATTTGTTCATAATTTTTGCCTTCTCTGATCATTGAATTTTTTTTTTTTTTACCAAAACCACAAGAGAAATACAACAATACATCGGGACGAATGTAGGATGGATATTAAATGTTGGGTGATACCTGCACTGCATTTTCTTTTTTTTAATCATCAACTGGCATTGAAAACAATTGAGGAATTCACAGTCGAAATACAACACATCCACTTTTGGAAAATTATTATTTATAAATTATTATAGGAACGTCTCTTGTAGATATTGATCAAAAACCTCCCAATCGAATTGAGATTTATTCCATCCTTTATTGAAATGGTTCCCAGTGAATTTGAATACATTAAGAGGATTTACATCCACTCATTGAAGATCCTTTTGAGCACAGCGAGCTTTCAAATCAAGCAGATCTTCTCCATTGAAGTAGACTACTCCTTGAACAAGGTATTCTGGTTCCGAGTGCGTAACATAATTTTACTGACTAAGTCCTGAATAAATAGAAGCAATAAGATTGATAAGCAGTACTAAGCTGCTTAGGAAATGAATTTGTTAAAATCATTGACTTAAGAAAATCAAAATCGAAAGCTTGAAATTGGGGTTTCGTGTCGTGGTATCATTGAAGTAATGATAAGTTATTCACGTCAAGGTATTTGATAGTATTGTCCCACTATACATATCTACTTCACTTAACCTTCATAAATTTTTATTTGGTTTCCGTATAGGTTTAACTTTTAATAAAATATTAATATTATATATATTCAATTATAATTACATAATATATTGTTCTTATATTTGGATTATAACCATAGCCTGCATAGTATGCTAAATCAATTTATTTTTCCATATTTCGTCTTCCTTTTTTTGTCCTCTTCTCTTCTACTTGTTTTTTTCCTAACCATATTAATTCTCACAATACCTCACCTAAATGTCATGTTACCCTCTTCCAGGAATTCAACAAAACAATTGAATGTATAATTATTATTTATGGACTTATCAAATATATGTTAAAACTTTAGGTACCCACACACAACAAATACGATAATAAAAAAACGAAGTTATTAAACGATAGAAAATTAAAGATAAAATAATAGTCGGAGTAGTAAAGTTAAAAAAATAATGGTGGAAGATTATTGATTGACCGTGTGTGAAGATGAAAGGAATATGGTCCGGGTGCGGTCAAGAAAAACTCAAATAGTAGAAATATACTAATTTAATGAGCCAACGTTTCGCCCCACGTTGCAGGGCTTCTTCAGGGCTAAAAAAGATACAAACACATAGTTACAAAAGGAAAACAAAAACCTAAGTGTAAAATAACAGGGGTATAAAATGTAAAAAAGTAAGATATAATAAGAAAAATTAAAGCTAGTAAATAGTAAATGTAAAGGGTAATAGTAACAAATAGATAACAAAAGAAATATTAAAGAACATACAAATAAAGAGATGTAAAAAGAAAAAAGAATACAAATCAAATGATGAGACAGAATGCCTACCTATACCTACCTAGGCTCATTAAATTAGTATATTTCTACTATTTGAGTTTTTCTTGACCGCACCCGGACCATATTCCTTTCATTAAAAAAATAATAAATTAGTTTCAAAAGTATTGAATAAGTAAAATAAATAAATAAGTGGGAATAGATAAATAAGTTAAAAAAAATTGTATCGGTAATCGTCATTAAATATAAAATCAGGATTCTCCAAATTTAATTTATTTAAAAAGTGTTGCCAAACGGAGAACTTTGTAAAACTCTTAGAAATCTTGCCATAATAAAAAATCTTTTTTCTTTAATACTTTTTTTAATTTATTGATAAATATTACAATCTTCCACACAGTTGTGGGCAATAGGTAATAGTGATGAATGATCTCATACATACTAAAATAGAAAAAATTTTTTTTTAAATATATACAAACAGAAGAATAAACAGAATGAACATAATCAAACTATCTGTATGAAAAATAAATAAATAAAATAATATAGTCCCTAGTCACATTTACACTCTAATAAAAAATTAAAGTCTGTTTTTTTTTTAAGAACGGTCTTTGGTTGCTCTTTGGGCATAGGTCGATTTTTTTCAATACAGCAATAAGGAGGTATTTCAGTTTTGGCTGTTTTTTTTTAACTGTATGGCAAAAATTTAATTATTAAATGTGTCCAATAAAAAATATCGAAAAATTACTCCACTGTGGTCAAAATGGAGGAAACAAAATTGTAAAATGTATTGGTTTTTAATCTTTTTTTTTTTCTTTTTTTTCAATTTTAGCTCATATTAGACAAGAAATATATATTTTTTAAAAATAAACTAGATTTAATTTTCAATAATTTTAGATCTAATACATTTCAGTAAACCCTACAGACTTTGTGATAAAGTTTCTTAAATATAGGCAAATGTAAAAAATATCAGAAAGGAGCTATCTCCGTATTAAAACTAGAGTGCTATAGATCACCTAATACATATAATAATTTATATGCACATACTTCGATTATATTATTTTTATTTAATTATTTTAAGGCACCAACCGCGTATGGTACCCATTATTGCCTTAAATTAAAGAAAATTTTTAAAAGTATATTTTAGTACAAGTATTAAACGTGGCTTGATTACATTCCATGATAAAAACCATTTAGGGTGAATAAAACAGCTGAACAAATTTAACCGTCAGCTCAATGAGAATTAAAAAAATTTCAATTATGTTATCCAACTTTCTCCTGGATAATTAAATTATAGTTTGAACAAAATTTTCCTTCATTCTATTTGTACCCTCATACAATTGTACTCCTCCTTTACCTGACTGAACCCTGCAGGAAGCCTAAAAATGTCAGAGATTGAATTAAGTGGAGAGTGGATGGGGTCAGCTGACTAACTCGACAGGGGACGAGGGACAATGAACACTCAGTAATTATACATACGCCCCGGTGACACCCCCCATCCCCCAGTTCTAGGGAGAGGGGGTTCTAATGGTGAATAAACTTTGGGAAGGGGAAGAGGGTGGAATGAAATCCCCCTTTTTTTTATTAAAGCGGTCTAATATTGTTATCCGGACGGTACAAGCTATTACCCCGGAGAGCTACCTCAGACCCCAAACCTAAGGTTTAGCGAGGATACTTGTGAGGACGTGAGCTGAATCCCACTAAGGGCTTTCCCATCGCCTCACAGATCTCCCAAGGATTACCAGATTTCCATTTAGGTCGGCCCTTTCTTTACGACGATATATATTTCACTCTTTCCTACAAAAGTTAGGGAGACCGGATTATATTAATACGTTTGGCCGTCTTATTGTATAACGAATTGGTTTGTTTACCGAAAATGATAATTTGTCCTCTCCCCCCCCCCACCCCAGGGGTAATGTATGGGTGTCATAGAGGAAGTTCATAAATTACGTGATTGTTCACTTACTTACTGTTAGTTTAGAATACTGAATAGATTAGAAAAAAAAAGAAAGCGTATCAAAGAAAATTTTTAATTCGTATTGTTAAAGAAATATGTTTATCAATCGTCACCAATATTGTGATACAAACTAAGTAGAAAAAAACAATAATTTTTATAGTTTACAAATCAATTTATCTTTCCAGAGAAATCTCATCCCAATCTTTGTTTATTAAGATACCAATAAAGTTTTTCTAGCTTCAATAATTCTTTAGAGAGGTCTCTAAAACGAGGCAACGATATTCATTTTATAGTGATAAAAAATACATGATGGATTGTGTTTCTTTTTGCCAGTTTATTACTAACTTCGAATATACAGAATTTTTTTTCATATTGATTGTATTTACTGCTGTGTTTTTATAAACAACTATGCTGCCTACTAAGTATGGCAAGATCCAATACATCAAAAATCTCAAAATTATAAATTAAGTTCTTAAGTTCCTCACTTTCCTATATTTTTCCGAGAATCAGATATATTTAATATAAATCTTTATTTTTGCTATTTATTTTTTTTGTATTTACTTATAAATCTTTTGCGTTTGTATGATCAATTGTGTAAAATAGTAAATGTTGTGTTTCTTATCTGCAATAGAACAATGACTATAAATAATTTAAAGTATAGTTTTATAATGACGAATTTTGTATTGTATTGATTGTATTAAACATAAAATGGTATGCATAGAAATTACACCTATTTGAGGGTTACTGTAACGGTAGAAAGGAATGATAATGCGATAAAACAAAAAAAAAAGTTATATTGTTTCAGTTTTTATGTTTTTTGAGCTACAAGAATTTTTTTTTTTCATTTTTGAGCTATAGATGTTAATTTGCTTTAAATGTATTTTTTTTTTCATTTTTTCTATTTATTATTATTTAAGTCTCTTTATATAATCTGTAAATATAGAGTGAATTTACTTAAGTGAGACAGAATCTAATATTAATTACTAATACATTGATTTTTTCCGATATTACTTGCTATACAATTATGTTACGTATTAATAAAAAATAATGCAATAATATAATTATTCACTAACACAAAGCCAGGCAATGCTATTTTGAAGGAAATCATTGTCTCAAACCGAGAATTAAGAATATTATTGTATACAGCCATACTTGGATGGGCGGGGCAGGTGGCTCGAAACAATTTATCAGAACGCCTCCATAGAACAATGAATGCCAGTATAGTAGGCATGAGACCACTTAGGAGGCCAAAAACCAGATGAATAGACAGAATATACAAAGATGTGAAAGAGCTACATACAGCTAACAGGAAACCAGTAGCCCAAAATATGCAGGCGTGGAGAAGGCTTGTTTAGGCGGCCAAAGATCTGTACACCCATTAAAAAAAAAAAAGATTCAAATTCAAAAAGAAGAAAGTTTTAGTTTGAAAAAAAAAAGCAAAAAAATACAAACATCTGGTTGAAGAGCATTGTTGAATCAAATGAAATATTTCTTGATAATTTTAAGTTTTGGATAAAATGCGTAAACGAAATTTAAAAAAAAAAATGTTTGTAATCGATAGAATTTAAACATAGAAAATCCGGTTTTGTTTAGATGAAGATGAAAAAAATTAACATAAGTCTATAAAAACAAAATTAGTACCTATGTATTATGTTTGATAATGAAGGTGCGCCCTTCAGATGGCTATAAAAATAGTAATTCACATAGACTTCTAATGTCCTATTGAATTACCGTCTGGCAGAATTATATATGCTGATAATGCATTGAGATCGGGTGATTTAATGCATCAGGCACATACAAATTGCGATTGGATATCGCTATAAAGAAATGTCAAATAATTAGCATTCAATGGCCAAGTCAAGGATCTGTCCAGCTATATATCATTATGTGCTCAGGAGAATATTGAAGCATAATGAAAAGGCGAGGCTTACGAGATGAGGGGTTCGAGTTAAATAATTCAATTAACATTCCAATACTCATGTTCATTGTAATAGTGATTTATTAGGCTATCCGTCTAGAATGGCATAATTGTACTGACAGGTGGTAGAAGCGATATAGGTGAAGGGGGAAGCAAAAAGAAAATGAGAGAATAAACCTTTGATCAACCACACTAACCTATTAATCGAATTGAACTTTCAGCTTTGAACATGAATTATTTTAATTTGATCATGAAATCAACGACACAAAAGTTTAGAATAAAAACATGTGAATGTACTCTAAAAAAAAAGTACGAATGAATATGACCTCCGTACTCTAAAACAAGTTGTTATGAAGCAATATTCTCTTTTTTAAATATATTTTTACAATGTTGATGTAAGATATGCTGTATTTGTCTGGCTATATTTAATATTGTAATTTTCTGCCGTGATGATGCCTGAATCGGCGAAATGTAGATCTTAACCATTTTAGAAATGTGATAACTTAACCTTTCAATTATGAAACTTTTCATTCTCATGTAACGAATCTTATACCAAAGTGGTGTATTTCCAAACTTTGCTAGCTTTTGTATTTAAACTCGGTCAAGAAATAGAGATCTAACTGAATATGTGAATTCTCTAGTTAAAAATATTTCTTTTTTTAATTATTTATTTATTGTAATTTACAACTGTACAAAATAATACAATAGGTAAATATGTAGTATGTTTCATATAAACTTGAAAATCTTGGGAAGGAACCACCCATTAGTGGTACTTCAAACATTAATTTAAACTAGAAGGTCCCGTGGCCATCTTCTTTTCAGACGCCTCGGAGGATTATCAGGGATTGTTAAGGATGAAAGATTAAGAATTAATGGGTTAGGATGGTTAAGGAGTTTGGATTAAAAAGACGCATATCTGTTTTGGGTCAAATCTGCAACGAATGGGATGTTTAGGATGTGACGTAATAAGGAGCATCAAAGATTTTACGTAGGATTTTGGATTGTAACGATTGGATGCGGGAAGAATTTGATGGTTTGGTGGAGCCCCAGAGCTCAATTCCATATGTCCACATTGGTGTGATTATTGTAGTCTATACTAATTTTTTGTAGTGAATGGGAAGTTTAGAGCGTTTGTCAAGTAAGTGTAGTAGCAATCGGAATCTACGAGCAGTTTCTTATCGTTTCAGTCTTATGTGTGGATTCCAAGTAAGTCTCTTGTCAAGATGGAGTCCTAAGTATCGAATCTGTTCAACAGGCGTTAGTGGAGTATCTAAAAAGGATACTGTAGGACAGGAAGGCAGAGGTTTACGACGGAGAGTAAAGGTGATCTGGTGGGATTTGTCAAGATTTATTTTGATTCTCCAGTTTTTTCACCATTATTCAATAGATGTTATGTGTGCCTAGTTAAAAATATAAAATTATGAATATACTTAGTTAGAAAATATGAAGTAACTATGATCTTATCTCTGCAACAACATTGAAAAAAATAAGAAAGAAATCTATTCATACAATTTCACATAACCAGATCTGGCATCCAATATTCGAGGTAACTGCATGAACGTTACGGAATACTTCGTCCGTAGAATGACTCATATTGTCATCATTATATTAACTATTTCTAAATATATCCCTAAAATATTACTTTGTTAAATTGCTACATACATTTCGTTTGCTTGATGGCTTTGATACAAATCAAATCGAATAATACAAATACGTAGAAATATTTAAAAAAGAAACTGTGTAAACCCAACATCCTAACGAAATAATATCTAGTAAATGAATTTGGCCATATAGAAATAAATCAGGCATTCTAGACATTAAAGAATAATCTGTAACGTTGGTCCAACAGTTCTATGTGAATGAAGAGTTTGAATCAAGTTTTCTCATTTAAAACTCATTTTGTAAATAAGTACTGTTTCGGTTGATGCAACGGTTGTGCAAGGAGGAGATTTGGTCAGAATCACGCTCGACTGCTAGGTAATTAAGACCCAATTAAAGGTACCCACTTTATGAGGCTGGGTGGATACCAGAGGCTCCCAAATCCACAGGGCTGACTCAACGGCTACAGATAACAGATAATAATTATCTGTCGGTCAGAGCAGGATTAGAACCTGGATCCTTGGCATTATTAGTCCATTGCCTTACCAATGAGCTACCCACTCCCACTTAAAAAACAATTATTCAAATAAATTTCATCTTCTAGGCATTGCATATTTTTTAATATTATACAATATTTCATATTTCTAATGGCAGTTTGGTATATTATCGATATAATGTTAGGAATCCTTGTACTTTTTTGTGAAGAATTTCATAGATTTCGGAAATAGAATAGATATCTCATTACATATTATGTTTGGGAAAGTAAGAGTCGTCGTTTAGTTAGGATAATGTATAAGATTTCGTTGACGTATTTATTGTATTTTATAGATTTAATATGTGGAGACAGTGAGTGAGTATGGCCTGTGGTGTTATAATGAAAAAAAATTAGTGATTATAATCATAAGTTTGTCCTTGGGGGAAACCAGCAGCAACATGAACCCAAGAAATATAATTTCAAACTCCATATGATGCAACCAAAATCGAGGATCAAGATTCCCGCTCCATTAAGAACGAATTATCCCATCGTCAGGTAATTTTCTCAAATGTATGCGACTCATTATCATATCAGAATCATTAAGAAAAGTAATCATCCTTATCGTGCAAATGAAGTAGTTCACATTAGGAGCCCGAAGAGCAATCCCTTAATGGGCGCCCCAGATCGGAGACCGTCGACACCTGCCGCGCGGGACGAACCGCGACAAGACATAGTGCGCACCTGCGGCACGTCGCTTAATGTATCCTGCTATTTGGAGTTATTTATCACAGTTAGTTGCATCTGTGAGTCAGGACTAAACTCCCCACTAACCGTTCCGTAATTAAACTTTCTCCTCGTTTAAGCTGATGTAAGGTGGCGGTAAAGTATGGTTATTTTTGTCTTTGTCGTTTTTTGGAAACTAACTTATTTTGTACTAGTGATTGGAATTCATCCTTGTCGATGAATGAACACATAGAGCTAGGATCCCGGAGGCCTCACTTTTAATCCATATATAGGTGGCAGAGCTTAGTTCAGAGTTCTCTATGATTGCATTCAAAATGATTTATTTTGTATACTTAATATGAATTTTCCTTACCTTATTTGTTTACTAATTTTGCTATTATTTTCCCCCACTTATATTTATTTAAGGTGTGCACATATTAATCTTTATTAAGTAAATTAAGTAGTAATCTTTTTATTTTATTTTTATGATTATTATTAATAAATAATCATATACATTTTTTATTATAACTTTTTATTTAATATGTGCACTTATATGGTATGATCGAATACGTAAATCCTTAACCATATTGCCCTTGAGTGTGGAAGATTGTATTATTTGAATATAAAAAAAATTTATCGATTAAACTTTAGACCTTTTTAGCTGATGTTTGCTACACCAGGACAATAAATAAACAAGTCTCGACGGATCTTTTTCCGTTGAGGGGTCAGAGCATTTCCAAGCAGAGGTTCTTTTCAGTCTACCACAAAGTACAATTGTTTAATAAAAAATACTTCGTTAATACTTCAAAAAAACTTACCATGACAAGGGACTTCCTTGTTAAAGATCTAACCTCAATTTAAAATATCCCTGTGTCTCTTGCATGCTAGCTTAGTAAGCGGAAAGTGAGGATGCCGATCTAGTAAGCCGTAATAATTTAAATAACTATACAATAGTAACCGTAGTACAGTTTTTCTCTTCAAAATCCTGTTTTCAATCATAACCTACACTGTAACCTTTATTATAGGTTTTAGATTATTAAATATTTTTTTATTAATTTATTCATTGATATTTATAACTAACCATTAAAAATATACAAGTAAATTTGATGTTAGTTTATACAATGGCATGATACAGGCATGTGGAGAATCTACCCATTGATAGTACGCCTATAAAATTTCTAGAGGAGAAGATCTCGAGAGGATCTTCTTTTCAGAGAATTATTAGTGAATGAATGAGAATTAATGAAGAAGCCCGGTTAGAAACAAGTGGGTTTGGGGGTTAGGAAGTTCATCATTGAAGGATTGGTACCTAGTTCAGGCCAAATCGACATATATTGAGGTCTTGATGGGTGAGATTATTTAATATGTTTTTAAATATTCCTGAATTTACATCTGGGTATTGTATGATTTAAATTAAGATTTAAACCATCCCTTCTAATATTTTCGTTCGTCACTTACGAGTTAAGACATCACTGATTGGATTTATAGCAGAGTCATGAAGCAAACCGAAGGTCACACCGATCAATTAATTGGATCTTGGATAAAACAAAAATCAAACGAAATCGCTACCGGGTCCTTGTTATTGACTTAGACTGCAAAGACGACTCAAGAGAACAAGTGGCCTTTGTTATTGCTTCAACAATACAACGCCTTTGTGGCAAGAGCAATTGTCATCATCCACTCTCTAATAATTAGTCCACAGCCTATCTACTGCCGCAGAAAGGCGGGTGTCCTGAATTTAACTACTGCCGTAGATGCTAAACTGATACACTGATCATAACAATCGAGTATAAAACTAAAAATAATCCACTCATCAAATTAAGCATCTGAAACATATCAGGTAGTTTGCGGGTCATTTCGACGCTTCCCAAGAACTTTATGAGATGTATCAAGTTGAAATGGAGTTGAAAAAGAAGACCCCAATCGCAATATAGAAGTCCAAACCTGGTTATGCAAATAAGGTATATTGTTCTTATTCCAAGAGCCCAAACATTTCATATGAAAAATTCATATACATCTGTAAATATCACAAAAACACACGCTGCAAGAGAATCACTCGCGCTCCCGGGACATCTAAAATAAATGGCAATATTAGATTAATTTTTATTAACATATACTTGTTTGAGAGTGGTTTAGTTTATTTATAAACAAATTTGACCCTTTTTTCTCAACTTTATTCTTCTTCCAAATAAGAAGGGTTGTAATGAATAAAGTTGAGAAAAAAGGATCAAATTTGTTTTTAAATAAATGGCAATCTTAGTGGAGTGAAAGCCCAAGGATAATACTGAAAATTATTATTAAAAAAAAGTTAAGACCTGGGGTACCTCCAGTCGCAAATGCCGTCGAGAGGAGGTCGTACTGAACAGGCTGAGAATAGGTCACACGAGGCTCACCCACTCCTATCTTATTTCAAAAGCCATATTTTTCAAGAATCCCCATATTTCACATCACGTCTCAATAGCTCAGGATTAAACCCAGATATTCCAAAAACCCTTGGAGCCGATGACAAAATAATTAGTGTTTCAGTTTTTAAAATTAAAAGATTGACTGACAAAAAAATAACATTGAACGGGAAAAAATAATGATAATAAAATAAATAAATCATAATGAATAATAAATAATAATTATTTTTTCTTTCGGAGCTCCATATATTTGAAACTACCAATAACAGTAGAAACTAATATAATACAATATAAAGTAGAGTAAATTTTACTAAGATAAGAACCCTAGTAGAGCTGTTTACGTCCAACAGGTCTCGAGATGAAGTTTTTTTTTAAATCAACATTTCACTGAGAATGTGCAGAAAAATCAGTAGTTAGTGAATTTACTGTGGTAAATATACATCCTAGTGACCCTGAGACGTACAGATGTCTATTAGCATCTAAATTAAAGCTATTTTAATATCTTATAAAGTAGTTTATAAACTTTATCTTCGTAAAATAAATTGATATCTAGTTCTGTCTAAATTTCATAGGCAAAATTCATATTCACTACTACCCCAACGAAGATAAGTGTCAAACTACTTTATAATACATTAAAGTAGTTTTTTTTTAGTGCTGGTAAACATCTATACGTTTACATAGTGCCTGAGATATATTTTTTTTCAAAAATTAAAACTTTTTCCGAGCAAATATAAATCAACATTTTGTGAATTTATTTTGTCAAAATTATTCATTTTTTTATTCCCTCCTACTCAGCAGACTCATTAATTTTGATTAGTAATTATACAAAATTTTCACTATGGTGATAAAAGATTAGAGTGAAATAACTGACTATTTTTTCCACCGGGCTCTTAGTAGTAGCACAAGCCCCAGTAATATTGGACCCTTCAACCCTTCATGGGAAATTTCTACGATGCTGACAACATCACCTTCTTGTAATACCGTTAGTAAAAGAGAAAAAAACTTTCATATTCATTAGGTAATATAATATGATATTATTATACCTATATGACATAGGTATGAACCAACGTAACCAATAGTAGTTTATTTACCATTTTTTTTAATTTTCATTAAAAATGGATTTT
The DNA here is from genome assembly GCF_000696795.3 of Halyomorpha halys. Taxonomy (NCBI): domain Eukaryota; kingdom Metazoa; phylum Arthropoda; class Insecta; order Hemiptera; family Pentatomidae; genus Halyomorpha; species Halyomorpha halys. Next base: position 1,334,629 of record NW_027111148.1, on the reverse strand, counting down.
AAATTACTGAACTGAAATTAATGAGTATTTTACTTAACATGGCTCTTAGTTTAAAATGAGCGTGAATCAGACTAATATGAAAATGATTAAAAAGAAAATTACATTACAATAATATAAATTCATGGATTTTATATTTTTCTAAATTAACAAACAAAGTTAAATATCAATAAACATCACCATAGATATAATTAAATAATTATTCCTATAATTGATGAAACGTTATATTAAAAAATTGATATCGTTAACTATAAAATTTATTATATAGAAACGTCTGTATTAAATAGGTTTGTACAATGTTGTCGCTTAATCCGTGTATCTCATAAGTACTAAAAAATCGACATATGATTTCATTATTTTAAAAATCTATAAAAAAAGATAATGTAAATATAATGTTTGTAAATATTCATATACATTTTTAACTTCCATAAATATGTAATTAAAACTCTAAAATCCAGCAGCAAGAAAAATATGTAATAAATCATCCATCATCAAACATCCTATGTTGGCCCTTCATCATAAATAAACCAAAATAACGACTATATGATTTCATTATTTAAAAAATTACATAAAAAAAAAATCATTCTACGTGAGAAATCTCGCCTCTACAATTGTCGCCCATAATACCTAGAAAAGATTTTGTTTTGTGTTTTTGAAGTTACCACATATCTTAACCGAAGATGTAGTATAAACATAATTTAATGTACAGTAAACTTATAAATATTATTAAAAATATTATTACAACTAAATAAGTTGATTCAAAATAGATTCTTTCATTTGAATGCAATTATAATCTTTAAAAATAAAACCACTCTGGTCCCTAAATTGAATAGGAATCTATGCTTGATCTAACAGACATAATTTAGTTTAAAACGTTAACATTTTTATAAATACATATTTTAAATACACCTAAACGCTATGCCGATGAAAATATACTAAATTTTCCAATTACTTTTCCAATTCAAGTCGGAAATTCAACAGACATTTAAAAAGTAAATTTTAAAATGAAGTTATTAGTATTTTTGCTCTCTAGAGTCGATGACCCGTTATATAGTGTGACCTGCGTTAGAAAAGTTTCCATCCCGACTTTCACACTAATTGAAAAATACTAGCTTTTACTTTTTACTAGCTGATGCAATCTGAATATAGAGGCGGATGACAGGCACTTCTGAAGAACCAGTCTCTATACTGCTGCATTTATAAATAGTTAAAAGATATAAACTAAAAGATATTTACGTTACAGCAAAAAAATATATAAAAAATGAATAATCAAACTAAGATAAAAAAAGAAGACCGGTAGAAAATATTTAAGTGATTTAAAATTAAAAAATATTCGAAATTAAAAAAATAACGAATTTTTTATTTTAAGACTACAAATTTCTTCGTTACAAAGAAAAATTTAGATAAATATAAAATAATAAGGAATGACGAAACCTAAAATACCACAAATCCCAGTTTGCATGCATCTGTTCAGTACCACTCGTTCAAACTCAAATCCACAAGATCAGTCCTGAATTTAAAGAAAGAAATCCCCCAGGATGATGAAAATTAAATAGCTTTATGATTACATAGAAAATATTAAAATTTTATAATAAAATCTAACATTGCTCGGATAATAAACAAATGATGCTTATTTGAAGCTGCAAAAACAAATAAATTTAATCATTATGAGTTTAGTATAATTGATTCTCTAAACCATTGGGATCGGTATAAAATTAATGATTGTATTGAGCAAAAGCAAAAGACGTATAATATAGAGGCCTGATTCAAGGATGTTTCCGAGCATCTATGTAGAGAAGTTCACTTAAAAGAAGTTAAAACGAATTTTATAAAGCTCATTTAAGACTAAATATACATATAGTGATAAAACCAATATTTTTATAAGTTATAGAAAAGCAACAAAATTAGAATAAAAAAAAAACAAGTGTTCCTTATAAAGCATTAGAGAGTCAATAAAAACCCAAGGACTTCACAAATAATGCCAGTTTTTCTATTTAATGTAAATCTTACGTTACGTTTTAGCATTACTTTGAAACTCCTTCCAGAAATAAAATAAATATAAACAAACTTAAACCAAATATGCTGGTTTATACGTTAGTTAAAATAATGTAGTGATGTATGGTTCTAATGGAAATCTCTGAATTTCTTATTAAATATGTGCCAATCGATACCACTGGACTTCAGAAGTTTGAATATCTATAATTTTTAGTTTAATTACCTACTTTCCTAGCTGTCTTCAGTTTGATCAGGATTTATTAAGCTGCAGTTTCCTAATCCAACAAATAATTGATGAGTTGAATAAGAGAGTTGAGGAAATCGAAAGTATTCTACTGCTTTATAAAAATCCTCTTGGAGCTACAATCGAAGACCAACGACCTGAACTAAAAATTGAATTATGTGATATGCAAGCTGACTTGTTTCTAATAAAGATAAAATAACATGCTCATATTTTTTTTTTCCAACTGCTGCCTAAAGAAGAATTTCCAAACTAAACAATTCATCAATGTTCCGAAGCATGAGAGATGTGTAATTTACGAAAAGATAAAGATTATAAAAAAAAAAATACATTAGCTGGTCTCGTGGCAATCTTCTTTTCAGGCGCCTCGAAGTATTGTCAGCAGTGCAAGAAGAAGCAAGGCTAGAAACAGGGTTTAGGTCTTTAGGGAGTTTATAATGGAAGGAAAGATATCTGGTTCGGGCTAGATCGGTTACATTGGAAACATTAAGGTCTTTAGGTATGACTTTATTTGTGACAAAGTAAGGAGCAATGAGAATTTTAGAAAGGATTGGATACGAGAAGAATTCGAAAATTTAGCGGAGCCCCAAAGCTCAACTCCGTATGACCAGATTGGCCTTATTACAGTCATATAGATCAGTCTTTTGTAGTGGATTGAAAGTTTGGAATGTTTGTCCAATAAGTACTGTGATCGACGGAATTGATGTGACGTATTTTAAGTCTTGTATGAAGGTTCCAGGTTAATCGTTTGTCCAAATGTGGTCGAAGGTAGTGGATCAGTTTGACAGGGGTAAGATCAACATTATTAAAATATACTGTAAAGCAGTCGGTAGGTTTACGACGGAGGGTAAAAGTGATTTGATGGGGTTTGTTGGGATTTATTTTAATCCTCCAATTATGACACCATTCTTCGAGAGTTGTGATATGGGATGCAATTAAAGGGCTATTATTAACGAGCAGCACAAAATTTGAGGTGGATATTCGTCCGTTGGTTGACCCCAACTTTTACACAGTTACACAGTTCAATATTATAGTGTATTGATTGTAGTATAGTATATTGATTGTCATTCCTATGTTTTTATCAACAGATAAATGATGAAAATATTTTATCTTAATATTTCCTTATTTAAGAATATTAAATACTTGGCCAGTATAAAGAAATATTACTAACTTTGGTTTTATTAATAATACCTTTACCATACACACTAACCATATTATTACTTATAAGTTTAAAATTTAAAGTGATTGATATATCCAACCTAGTTTTTTAATTTAAATTTAATTTAAATCCTGAAATGTTTTGATAATAATTATCCTGCTATTAGTTTAAAGTACGATATGCATTAAATGACTCATAATTTAAAGGGACCGTACGGACGACGGAGACGGGATTCAACACAGTAACGGAGAAGATGGAGCGAAACCGAAGACGATGACCCACTTGGGACAGCTGAACCAATCCTTCAGTTCACTCCCCCTTCTTTCACTCCTGATGGCCGTAACATGCGTACATTTACCAACCCGCCGCAATAACGGTTTCCATTTTTTCTCTTATTATTCTTTCAGTTCAATGTGACCGGAAAGAATGAAAGGAGTGGGTTCTTTGCCGGCTTTGATCGCTCAATTATTCTCTACGTTTTTTATGACACTGATAAAGCATATGATAGTTACGTTAATTATTTTTTTAATACGCTCAATGATCTAACAATTTTTCTGTGAATCGGTTCTAAAAGGGCCAATGTAAATATTTTTCAAATTTTATATTTTTTATACCAAAAATTTAATCTTTAAAATATGACTGACATTTTTAACTTTTGAATCTCTAAAATATAACCTATATTTGTTTGTTATTAGGCATTGGCCTTCGTAGAATTATAGATTTGCTAAATTGAAAACTTTTGGTACAAAAACAAAATATTTGAAAAAAAAATTACATAAATCCGTACGTACTCCATATTTATTATATTATAGTATTGTTTTACTTTAACACTGTAACTTAAACGAAAGTTATATATTTGAAAAATATGAACACGTCCTATAATAAAATACAATTAGAGCACATTTGTTGTTTCCATGATTCTATAAAATTAATATAAGCATTTATGATTAACAATTTTTAATGGGTTTTTATTTTTATAAAAAATTATATATTCATTCAGACTTTTAAATTTGTTTACAATAATCAACTAAATAGACAAATACGAAATTGAAACCATATTGGAATCCACAATTTATATTTTTATAAACTTTATACTTTAATATACTACTCTTTAAAGTAACATTTCGAATCAATTTACATTTTCACACCATATTTTAAGCCCGTCTTCACTGAGGTTTCCAAAAACATCAGCATAAAACTAAAAAAAATGTTTGTTAAAAATCAAAAAATAAAATATTTTTTGCTAACCATTTACGAAGGAACTTTTTCACTATCTCATATTGAATTGAATCAGAAAAAAATTGGTGATAGCTCGTTTAATAAATGGTCTAAAAAGAACTGTTGAGCCTAAACGTTATTAAACGATATATATTAAAATATAATTTTGTAAGAAGTTATAGATATTAAATGCGGAAATGAAATTTCTCGTTAGTCAATTTAGATTAAAATAATATATTATTATTAGTAGCAAATTACATTTGTAAATATTTTTTATTGAATTTAAAAAAAGAACAATCAAAAATAAAACTTTTGAATAAGTCAAGTCAGAAAATCATTAAATACAAGAAAACAAAAATAAAGAACTTAAAAAAAGTACAAATAAACAATTCAAACACAATAAAAATCTCAATGAATAGTCTACTGGTCAACCTTTGGCAAATAACATACAAAATAATGATTTAGAAATAAAAACAGTATACAAATGTAGATCGATACTGAAAATTCTCACCGTACAAAAAAGACGTAACGCAATATAACTTTACTTAAACGTGAACAGTTGTATTCAAAATGTATATTTTCCACTGACAAAAAGGCTAAAAATCAATATTATATGTTTTGTTTTTTTTAATGTATAAATATGAAATTATTTCATAATAAATGAGGCATTTTTTATCAAAAGTCAATATATCTACTTGTGAAAAGTAATTATGGTAAAAATTGTAGCGGGATACCCCATTATAAAGGGTCATTTGATCAAGTGTTTGAGCACTTGACAGAGGTAAAATTCAAATTTTACTTTATCAAATTTAAAATATAATTGTTTATTTTTTGTGTAGAATTTTAATTTGTCAAAAAACCTTTTACTTTACAGGAGTGGGTATATTAACCTTTGATCGAAAACTTCTTATTTTTTTTTTAATGATAACTTTCCGTAAGAGAGTATGTTGACTTTAGATTGATAACACCACAATTTTTTATCGAAAGAGTCATTTAATCAAAGTTAAATCAAAAGTCGAAAATATGTTTCTTATAAAGTCTCGATGCCTTTTTATTTATTTTATTTTTTTATTTAGGCTAACAATCTTACAATTAGTGTACTGTATTGTGTAGTGTTGTGCCGTGATATATCATATGTACTATTTGCCCCAGCAATCTATCGCTATTGATATATATGTAGATATACACTATTAAGAATTTATTTTATTTTATTATATATATGTATAGAGAGAGATGATGTGATAAGACGGTAACTATGGTAACGTATTTGATAACTGCAAACTTCACCGTACATCGTTAATACTGCTCCGATTTAGGTGATTTTTACTATCTATCATATTCCCATATGTATAGATTACATGGGGGTGTTTAGATTACACCCATTTTATGTATAGATTACATAAAATATGAATAGTTTTCGAATAATAACAGTTTTCAGTGCTTAAGTACTATATTGAAACTTTCGGAACAACTGACCTACAAAAAGTGTGGTAAAAGATTTTTTAGGAGTGAAACGATGTTGATATTCATTTTTAGCTTCCCAAGAATCCTACGATTTAAAAAAAACATCGGGAAATCGGAAAAAAAAATTTTTAGTCTAACATTTTCGCTCTACATTCCTTTTTTAAAAATAGAAATAACTTTAATACAACTAGGCAAATCTACACCAAACTAGTCATTGGTTTAGGGCTCTATAAACTGCACAAAAAGGCTCAAACATCGTTTTAAATAATAATTTAAATTGTTTTAAATGTTAAACAATTTATATCTCCAATTCCAATTTGTTTCTAACTAAACAAATCGGAATTGGAGATATAAAATAAAACGTGTGAATTTTTTTCTTTAAATAAATCCCATATTTCGCCCCTAAAAGGGTTTATTCTACGTTTAGTTGATGTAGGCTGAAATTCAGCTTTTTGACGGTTCTATTAACGTAGGAATTGAATAAAATGCGGAAGAGTTATAAACAATAGTCATCGTAAAAAAAAAAAATAAATCGAGGTGAAAAAATCCTAATTTTTAATCTTTAATTTTAAATTTAGGTCTGCTCTATAAACTTCGTCAATTCCTACCCCCAACATATTTCCTTATAATCCGCTCCTACCTAACTGATAGAACCTTTAAAGTAAA